>NC_053027.1:77517236-77817236 GCF_003073215.2 Triticum urartu | reverse complement strand
CCTATGTGTTGCTTAGATCTAGAGAGCATGAGAGAGTGAACGAGAGGAACCCTAGTAAAGCAAGCGCTAAGGCTCCTGCTTTTATATATAGTGGAGTGATTTTGTTGTACCAGCTTCAAAAAAATGCGCTCCTACGTGTACCCGCGAGTGGGTGTGAGAGAACTAGTGCGTGCGTGCACCGCTTCTCTTCGTGAGAGTACAATATACTATGCCCAAAGAACGTTCACCGCAAGAGTAATAGTATAAGTGTGTGACGTGTGAGCTAAAATAAAATGTGTGCGCCGTCTTTTGTTTTTTAGAAGTTCTGAGGGTAGGGTGTGAAGAGCACATATGTGCGTGACGTCTACCTGCAGATAGACAGTGGGTGCGATGTGCGAGTCTGCGGGAGGACTCGGGAGAGTCATGACTCGTGAGGGTGCATGTGCGTGAGAGAGAGGGGGGAACATATCAATGCAATGCATGTGTCCGTAAATCATTATCCGACAAACGTTCGCCACAAGCCTTTTCCTGACGAACGTCGTAAGAACCGTTAGATCGGCATCCAACAGTGTCAGTTTTGCCATGTCATTTAACAGAATAGCCACTCCTCCTACACACAAATCTTCCATGTGAGTGTTAGCAACTGTCGTATGCTCCCTGCGTTCTGAAATGCAGTGCATATAGCTTTATTGAAAATTCGAACCTCGCAAACTTTTACCGAGTTTTCGTGTAACAAATTACACATGTAGAATACCATGTATGTATCATTTCATTCATCTTCGAGAGGTAACTATAAAGATGGGTGAGGAGTCTACAAAGAAAGACCATCGTATCACCCGCAGCAATTTCAAGCATCCTTTAGTGTCGAGGAATATCATAGGAACTCTATATGATATGATTTTTACAGGATTTTTTCCTTAGAGCCAATTAGTTCATAGGAATAGATTCATATACTCCACATTTCAAAGGAAATAAACATGATATCATTTCTATAGCTTTAGAGCCACTTGGTTCATATGAATGGATTCCTATACTCCCTTAATTTCGAAGGAAAATAAACATTAGTGTATATTCAATAGAAAAGTTCCTATGATATGAACCAAATTGCATCTCTTTTCTAATCCCTCCTCATAGGAATTGAGATACATGTCATCTCTAGATTCAATAGAAAAGTTCCTATGATGTGAACCAAATGACATCTCTTTTCCAATCCCTACTCATAGGAATTGAGATGCTCCATGTCATCTCTTTCCCTACAACTTACATGTATACATCTTCTATTCCTAAATAGATAGTACAACCCACTAGTAGCTTTTTTCCAAAATATGCAACTATGGCACAAGAACTATATAGTGTGCCAATAACTTTGAAAGATGGTCGCTGGATGAAGCTAACCCGACAGTGTAGAGATAGGCAAATCCGAGCACTACTGGCCATTGGATATCATCAACATTCCACCGGATCTGCCACATGTACAATTTAGAAGACTCCATGGTTGAACTTAAGCATAATGCACAAACCTCAAAACACAAGCACTTCTCCTTTGTTCTAGAATCTTCTGTATCATAATTGATTATTATTTTCTAAATGAATTGCCATTATCTGTTTTTTACTTTATGATTTACAATGCACAACCCCATGAATCTTAACATTTTTATAAAACTAATTGATTTTGAATGAGATGAACTATAGGAACAAAAGAACATCTACATCATGCATATATGACTCAAAGCTGTACATGCTATAGTGTGTATTTATTCATAATTTGGTTTCGAAATCTCATGCGTTCAATACATGTGTACCTTACAAGTTTTGAGTAGAGTAGCAAATTTCACGCGGCCCTGGGTATATCAAAATGCAGGGCCCATGCATCATTGCCTTTCGGTCGAACCTACGTCCACAATTTTTTGTACGTACCATATCTCCACTGGTCCCCGAACCCAAAATGAAGCCTCGTTCCCGTAAAACCAAGCGGCTCACACATATTTAACGCGTCAACTCGAACCTGTTTACTACGAAATGGCCCCGCACGCCGTAGTACTCCTACAAACCCTACCACCGCACTCATCATCGGTTTTCTTCAAGAGGACGAGGGAGAAGCCGATTTGTAGTGGAGGCGCTTTCAAAAAAAGGATCTATAGTGGAGACCCCTACCCTAGGGTGCCCTAGGTAGCTGCCGCACGCATCATTGTTTTCTCTTTTCTTTATGCTCTTGCGCCCTAGAGTGAAATGATGGTTTCTTCGTCCGTCCATCTTAATGCGGGAAAGGTGGGGCTTTGTGATTTGACCCCTCATCGCTCATTTTCTACTACTGCGGCGCTACGACCGGGGTGCCTCCAATTCCAACCGCTGCTCCGAACTGTAATTTGGTGCATCGCATGTGGAACAAGACGGTGGATGAGCCACATGTCAGCCAAAGGGGTCCTGTTAAGTGTGTCGCCATTTCATGTGCGGACTGACCCTGCTTGAGTTGCTACGCCAACACAACAGGAGCAGACTACCACTTCGTTTTGCTCCTTGGTGAATCACAACTATATTGATCTAAAAAGATACGTGTTGAACTATCCTCTCCGTCTCGGTTTTTTTATTTTTAGGCGTCTCAGTTTATAGGGCCTGCACGTAGTTCTAGGTCATCCATTTAACTAACTAAATATGAGTTACTATGTCACAAAAAGTATATCATTGGATTCTTAAGCGGATGTAGTTGTATTTAAAAGTCAAGGGCGAGGCTTTTCCTACGTGGTAGGCGGGGCAGTCCCGCCTAGTCGGTTCGACAGAGATGCGAGAAGACGAGGGAGTAGGCTGCTGCAAACGTAGGGTGGTATGATTTGACAGCGAGTTACTGCTGGATAGGTGGGGCCCTGTGATTTGACTTGCCATTATCATTTTAACTACGGCGCTACGACCGGCGTGAGTCTCCCGATTACTGACCACCTCCATACAGGTGCCTCTCCCAATGCTCCACCATGTAGTAGAGGCTGGCTCTTGCATCAGAGCCCACTTCTCCACTTTTTCCTTGCCTCTCTTTCCTCCACATATGCAAAAATGCCATGTAAAGCGCACTATTGTACTTACTTTTACTTGCTCCTAGAGGTGCTTAAGCTTGCCACATAGGCATAAAGTCTGATGTGGCAAGTTAATCAAGAAGAGAGAGACTAGTTTGGTGGCCCAAGGAAGAAACGGTGCTAAGCGTGTGTACCTAGGTGAAAAGACAATTTTGAGTCTATAGCTAATTAAATGAAGCAAACTTAGCAACACCATTTCATTGGAAGAGGTCACGGCTTGGCAAATGCAATAAATACTAGTACTCCCTGTGTCCCATAATATAAGAACGTTTTTGGCACTACACTAGTGTCAAAAATGTTCTTATATTATGGGACGGAGGGAGTACGAAGAAAGAGATAGAGCGGAGTAAAAATACACTTATAGCCAACCTTATAGCCAACCTTGTTGTAGTATGAGTGACTAAGTGATGACTATGTATGACATGCCAACATCAGATAGCCTAATGCACCATGTTAAATCTCCAAGGGCGCGACTGCGCGAGCGACGCGACGGTCGTGGTAGGCGCGACCATGATACGGGCTGCTGGCAGCCCTTGGATCTAAGATCAAATGGTCGCATGCTAAGTTGCTAAAAATTTGCAGAATGGAAAGCCACTACCCTGCCGTTCGCACGCTGGCAGTTCGCTCCTACTCGTCCCCGCACGTCCTTCAATACTACGGCGGTTCGCTCCTAGTCGTCCCGTCCATTCACATTACGGCACTTCCACTAATCCTAACCATCCTCCCAAATCCATGGCGTCCCAAATCTCCATGATCGGCGGTGAGTACAAGCTTAGAACCATCACCGGCGATGAGTTCGATGTCATCTACACCCATTCTTCCGCGACGGTGAAAGGATGCCTTTCTCGCTTCAGACGCATGTTCGAAAACTCAGATGATGAGTGGGTCGCTGGGCTAGATGTTGAGTACACCACAGTCCTGGGACCGGAGAAGGATCTAAAGGACGAAGAGAGGAAGAAGCCCGCCGTGATCTAGGTTTGCGTACATAACATTTGCTTGGTCTACCACATATGCCATGCCGACGTTGAGTGCCAGGATTTTAAGAACTTCCTCAAGGACAAAATAGTGAAATTTGTTACTGTAGACTTTAAGAATGACAAAGAAGTCCTGGGTCGGATAGGCCTCGTTGTAGGCAACCCCTTCGACCTCCAGAAGAATAGGCTGGTGCCCTCTCGTCAGCCTTCAATGCTGACCCTGACAGGAGCCATGGTTCATCCTTCGTACCATAAACTAGAGAAACCTCATTACACGTTTCATCATCATGCATGGCAGCGGAATGTACTAGATATACACCACATCCACTACAATGCAATGGATGGCTACCTTTGTTTCAATATCTACAAGGGTTGCATGAAGAGCAACAGCCAAGTGTGCGATTCAAGCAAAGAAGTATCGGCCAAGAGGGAGAGGGACAAGGACGAAGTCGAGGACATGGACGAGGACTCCGAGTAAGGTGGCAGTGTCATTGCTGATGGTGGTTCTAAACTTCTAATGCAGTGTCTACCAGATTAGTTGCATAGTTTAATTTCAGGTGTGCTTAGTTTAATTTGAGGGGTGTGTTGTGCTGAGCCCCCAGCAGAACTATGTTATGTTTCTTCTCGTTACTTTAACTCTTCAGTATGTACATACTACTAGTATTTCTTTAATAGAATTTAGCACCCCAATTAAGCACGTACTAGCTTTTTTAATAGTACTATATGCATAATTTGGCGATGAGCGCTCTCTATATGTACCACCTTTTTTTTAATTACAATTTTTGCTCCATGGTGCAATCCATCGATAGTACTACTATACAAAAGTATACATTTTTTAAAAGTCTAGAGTACTGTTCATCACATATATAGCCAGTTAAATTCTCAACCTAGAACGACGTGCATGCCATGTAGTAAACTGATACGGAGGAAGTATAGTAAAAATGAGGTGATTTTACCGAGCGATCGGCGGGGGATCATGGCCTGTCATGCGGCCCCACGTGTCATGATGTACCAAGGCAATGTGTGTGTCCCTCTTGAGGCAGAAGCAATACTACATGGTTTGAGATGATGGCGAACCGAAGTGTGAAATAATGGTTGCTTCGTCCGTCTAGGAAGGTGTGGCATTGTGATTTGACGTCTCCTTGCTCATTACTACTACTGGGCCGTTACGAGTGGGGTGCATCCCCCTGCTATTCTGCACTGTTATTTGGTGCTTGACACGTCGATCCGGCTGCTATATGTCCCACATGTCGGCGACAGGAAGTAAAGAATTCATTAAAGGGAGCGTCGACGGAGGAGTATACTACAAAATTCATGAAAGGGAGCAACTTAGTTTTGGAAAAATCTGTTTTTACGGAGTACGTACCCACTATGGTTTATAGGGCTCATCTAAAAAACATTCATTTTTCCATTTGATAAGTCTCAATTCTACTATATGATACGTCTCCAACGTATCTATAATTTTTGATTGCTCCATGCTATATTATCTACTGTTTTGGACAATATTGGGCTTTATTTCCACTTTTATATTATTTTCGGGACTAACCTATTAACCGGAGGCCCAGCCCAGAATTGCTGTTTTTTGCCTATTTCAGTGTTTCAGATAAATGGAATATCAAACGGAGTCCAAACGGAATAAAATCTTCGGGAACATGATTTTCTCACCGAACGTGATCTAGGAGACTTGGACCCTGCTCCAAGGAACAAAAGAGGCGGTCACGAGGGTGGGGGGCGCCCCCCCTAGGGCGTGCCCCCCTGCCTCGTGGGCCCCTCGTTGCTCCTTCGGCGTACTTCTTCCTCCTATATATACGCACGTACACCCAAACGATCAGAACAAGAGCCAAAAACCTAATTCCACCATCGCAACTTTCTGTATCCACGAGATCCCATCTTGGGGCCTGTTCCGGAGCTCCTCCGGAAGAGGACCGTCATCACGGAGGGCTTCTACATCATCCTAGCCCCTCCGATGAAGTGTGAGTAGTTTACCTCAGACCTTCGGGTCCATAGTTAGGCTAGATGGCTCCTTCTCTCTCTTTGAATCTCAATACAAAGTTCTCCCCCTCTCTTGTGGAGATCTATTCGATGTAATCTTCTTTTTGTGGTGTGTTTGTTGAGACCAATGAATTGTGGTTTTATGATCAAGTCTATCTATGAATAATATTTGAATCTTCTCTGAATTCTTTTATGTATGATTGGTTATCTTTGCAAGTCTCTTCGAATTATCCGTTTGGTTTGGCCAACTAGATTGGTAGTTCTTGCCATGGGAGAAGTGCTTAGCTTTGGGTTCAATCTTGCGGTGTCCTTACCTAGTGACAGAAGGGGCGGCAAGGCACGTATTGTATCATTGCCATCAAGGATAACAAGATGGGGTTTATTTCATATTGCATGAATTTATCTCTCTACATCATGTCATCTTGCTTAAGGCGTTACTCTGTTTTTAACTTAATACTCTAGATGCATGTTGGATAGCGGTCGATGAGTGGAGTAATAGTAGTAGATGCAGAATCGTTTCGATCTACTTGTCATGGACGTGATGCCTATATACATGATCATGCCTAGATATTCTCATAATTATGCTCAATTCTGTCAATTGCTCAACAGTTATTTCTTCACCCACCGTAGAATACTTATGCTCTTGAGAGAAGCCACTAGTGAAACTATGGCCCCCGGGTCTATTCTCATCATATCAATCTCCATCACTTTAATCTTGCTTTGCTTTTTACTTTGCTTTTACTTTTTACTTTGCATCTTTATACCAAAAATACCAAAAATATTATATCTATCAGATCTCACTCTCGTAAGTGACCGTGAAGGGATTGACAACCCCTAATTGCGTTGGTTGCGAGTAGCTATCGCTTTGTGTAGGTACGAGGGACTTGAGCATGGGCTCCTACTGGATTGATACCTTGGTTCTCAAAAACTGAGGGAAATACTTACGCTACTCTGCTACATCATCCCTTCCTCTTCGGGGAAAACCAACGCAAGCTCAAGACGTAGCAAGAAGGATTTCTGGCGCCGTTGTCGGGGAGTCTACGCAAAAAGTCAACATACCAAGTACCCATCACAATCCCTATCTCTCGCATTACATTATTTTCCATTTGCCTCTCATTTTCCTCTCCCCCCAATTCACCCTTGCCGTTTTATTCGCCCTCTCTCTCTCTATCCTCCCCCTCTATTTTCCTCTTTTTGCCAGCCTGCCTTTTTGTTTGCTCGTGTGTTAGATTGCTTGTTTGTCGCGATGGCTCAAGATACTACCAAATTGTGTTACTTCACCAATACCAATAATAATGATTTCCTTAGCACTCCGATTGCTCTTCTTACCGATGCTGAATCTTGTGAAATTAATACTGGTTTGTTGAATCTTGTTATGAAAGACCAATTCGCCGGCCTTCCTAGTGAAGATGCCGCTACTCATCTGAATAGCTTCGTTGATTTATGTGATATGCAAAAGAAAAAAGATGTCAATAATGATGTTGTTAAATTGAAGCTATTTCCTTTTTCGCTTAGAGATCGTGCTAAAGCTTGGTTTTCATCTTTGTCTAAGAATAGTATTGATTCATGGAACAAGTGCAAAGATGCTTTTATCTCTAAGTATTTTCCTCCCGCTAAGATCATCTCTCTTAGAAACGATATTATGAACTTTAAACAACTTGATCATGAACATGTTGCACAAGCTTGGGAGAGAATGAAATTAATGATACATAATTGCCCTACTCATGGTTTGAATTTGTGGATGATTATACAAAACTTTTATGCCGGATTGAATTTTGCTTCTAGAAATCTTTTAGATTCGGCCCCGGGAGGCACTTTTATGGAAATCACTTTAGGAGATGCTACTAAACTCCTAGATAATATTATGGTTAATTATTCTCAATGGCATACTGAAAGATCTTCTAATAAAAAAGTGCATGCGATAGAAGAAATCAATGTGTTGAGTGGAAAGATGGATGAACTTATGAAATTATTTGCTACTAGGAGTGTTTCTTCTGATCCTAATGATATGCCTTTGTCTACTTTGATTGAGAATAACAATGAATCTATGGATGTGAATTTTTTTGGTAGGAATAATTTTGGTAACAACGCTTATAGAGGGAATTTTAATTCTAGGCCATATCCTAGTAATCCTTCTAATAATTATGGGAATTCCTACAACAACTCTTATGGGAATTATAATAAGATGCCCTCTGAATTTGAGACTAGTGTTAAAGAGTTTATGAATTCACAAAAGAATTTTAATGCTTTGCTTGAGGAGAAATTGCTTAAAGTTGATGATTTGGCTAAAAACGTTGATAGAATTTCTCTTGAGATTGATTCTTTAAAGCTTAGATCTATTCCTCCTAAGCATGATATCAATGAGTCTCTCAAAGCCATGAGAATTTCCATTGATGAGTGCAAGGAAAAAACCGCTAGGATGCGTGCTTCCAAAGATGCCTTTATTAAAGCGTGTTCTTCTGATACCTATGAAAATCAAGATGAAGATCTAAAAGTTATTGATGTGTCTCCTATTAAATCTTTAGTTTGCAATATGAATCTTGATGAAACTGAATATGATCTTCCTTTACCTAGAAGGCGTTCTAAAAATTCGGAGTATTTGGATCTTAATGATGAAATTGATGAAAGTGGGATTGAAAGAAATAAAAATCTAGATGTTGCTAAACCAACTATATTGGATTTCAAGGAATTTAATTATAAAAATTTCTATTTAATTTATTGTATTTCCTTGTTGCAATCCGTGCTAAATTCTCCACATGCTTATAGTCAAAATAAAGCCTTCACCGAACATATTGTTGATGCCTTGATGCAATCTTATGAAGATAAACTTGAGTTGAAAGTTTCTATCCCTAGAAAACTCTATGATGAGTGGGAACCAACTATTAAAATTAAAACTAAAATTAAATATCATGAGTTTTATGCTTTGTGTGATTTGGGTGCTAGTGTCTCTACTATTCCCAAGACTTTGTGTGATTTACTAGATTTCCGTAATTTTGATGATTTCTCTCTAAACTTGCATCTTGCGGATTCCACTATTAAGAAACCTATGGGAAGGATTAATGATGTTCTTATTGTTTCAAATAGGAATTATGTGGCCGTAGATTTCATTGTTCTTGATATAGATTGCAATCCTTCTTGCCCTATTATTCTTGGTAGACCTTTCCTTAGAACGGTTGGTGCGATTATTGATATGAAGGAAGGGAATATTAGATTTCAATTTCCATTAAAAAAGGGCATGGAACACTTTCCTAGAAAGAAAATAAAATTACCATATGAAACTATCATGAGAGCCACTTATGGATTGCCTACCAAAGATGGCAATACCTAGATCTATCCTCGCTTTTATGCCTAGCTAGGGGCGTTAAACGATAGCGCTTGTTGGGAGGCAACCCAATTTTATTTTTATTCCTTGCTTTTTGCTCCTACTTAGTAATAAATAAATTATTTAGCCTCTGTTTTGGTTGTTTTTTGTGTTTAATTAGTGTTTGTGCCAAGTAGAACCATTGGGAAGACTCGGGGAAAGTCTTGTTGAACTTGCTGTAAAAAACAGAAACTTTAGCGCTCACGAGAACTGCTGTAGTTTTTATTTGAAGAGTGCTATTTATTTAATTCTTTTTTCAGATGATTAATAGATAAATTCCTCACGTCCAGAAATTTATTTTAGAATTTTTGGGGTTCCAGATCTTGCGCTAGCTACAGATTACTACAGACTGTTCTGTTTTTGACAGATTCTGTTTTTCGTGTGTTGTTTGCTTATTTTGATGAATCTATGGTTAGTAAAATAGTTTATAATCCGTAGAGAAGTTGGAATAAAGTAGGTTTAACACCAATATAAATAAATAATGAGTTCATTACAGTACCTTGAAGTGGTCTTTTGTTTTCTTTCGGTAACGGAGCTCACGAGTTTTCTATTTTGAGTTTTGTGTTGTGAAGTTTTCAAGTTTTGGGTGAATTCTTTTGATGGATCATGGAACAAGGAGTGGCAAGAGCCTAAGCTTGGGGATGCCCATGGCACCCCCAATATAATCCAAGGACACCAAAAAGTCAAAGCTTGGGGATGCCCCGGAAGGCATCCCCTCTTTCGTCCACTTCCATCGGTAATTAACTTGGAGCTATATTTTTATTCACCAACATGATATGTGTTTTGCTTGGAGCGTCTTGTATTATTTGTGTCTTTGTGTCTTAGTATTACACAATCATCCTTGATTTACACACCTTTTGAGAGAGCCATACATGAATTAAAATTTGATAGAATACTCTATGTGCTTCACTTATATCTTTTGAGCTAGATAATTTTGCTCTATGTGCTTCACTTATATCTTTTGAGTGTTATAATTTTGCTCTATGTGGTTCACTTAGATATTTTAGAGCACGGTGATGGATTTGTTTTAAAGAAACTATTGATCTCTCATGCTTCACTTAAATTATTTTGAGAGTCTCTTAATAGCATGGTAATTTGCTTAATAATAATATGCTTGGTATTCAAGATTTGTGAAACTTTCTTTTGAGTGTGTTGAATACTAAGAAAAGATTGAAGCATGATAATTATTTTGAGATATGGAGGTGATAATATTAAAGTCATGCTAGTTGAGTAGTTTTGAATTTAAAGAATACTTGTTTTAAGGTTTGTGATTCCCGTAGCATGCACGTATGGTGAACCGTTATGTAACAAAGTCAGAGCATGATTTATTTATTGATTGTCTTCCTTATGAGTGGCGGTCGGGGACGAGCGATGGTTTTTTCCTACCAATCTAGCCCCCTAGGAGCATGTGCGTAATACTTTGCTTTGATAACTTCTATATTTTTGCAATAAGTATATGAGTTCTTTATGACTAATGTTGAGTCCATGGATTATACGCACTCTCACCCTTCCACCTTTGCTAGCCTCTCTAATACCGTGCACCTTTCCCCGATATCATACACCTACCATATACCTTCCTCAAGACAGCCACCATACCAACCTATTATGGCATTTCCATAGCCATTCCGAGATATATTTCCATGCAACTTTCCACCATCTAGTTCATCATGACACATTCATCATTGTCATATTGCTTAGCATGATCATGTAGTTGGCATAGTATTTGTGGCAAAGCCACCGTTCATAATTTCTTCATACTTGTCACTCTTGATTCATTGCATATCCCGATACACCGCCCGAGGCATCCATATAGAGTCATACTTTGCTTTAGAATAGAGTTGTAATCATTGAGTTGTAAATAAATAAAAGTGTGATGATCATCATTCAATAGAGCATTGTCTCAATAAAAAAAGAGAAAGGCCAAAGAAAAAAAGAAGGCCCAAAAAAAGAAAATAAATAAAAAGGGGCAATGCTACTATCCTTTTACCACACTTGTGCTTCAAAGTAGCACCATGATATAGCGAGTCTCATATATTGTGCTTCAAAGTAGCACCATGTTCTTCATATAGAGAGTCTCATATGTTGTCACTTTCATATACTAGTGGGAATTTTACATTATAGAACTTGGCTTGTATATTCCAATAATGGGCTTCCTCAAATTGCCCTAGGTCTTCGTGAGCAAGCAAGTTGGATGCACACCCACTAGTTTCTTTTGTTGAGCTTTCATACATTTATA
Organism: Triticum urartu; assembly: GCF_003073215.2. Taxonomy (NCBI): domain Eukaryota; kingdom Viridiplantae; phylum Streptophyta; class Magnoliopsida; order Poales; family Poaceae; genus Triticum; species Triticum urartu. Next base: position 77,805,629 of record NC_053027.1, on the reverse strand, counting down.
GCTCTAGTGCATCCGTTGCATGGCAATCCCTACTCACTCACATTGATATCTATTGATGGGCATCTCCATAGCCCGTTGATACGCCTAGTTGATGTGAGATATCTTCCCATCCTTTTTGTCTTCTCCACAACCACCATTCTATTCCACCTATAGTGCTATATCCATGGCTCACGCTCATGTATTGCGTGAAGATTGAAAAGGTTTTGAAAAAGTTAGAGTATGAAACAATTGCTTGGCTTGTCATCGGGGTTGTGCATGATTTGAATACTTTGTGTGGTGAAGATGGAGCATAGCCAGACTATATGATTTTGTAGGGATAACTTTCTTTGGCCATGTTATTTTGAGAAGACATAATTGCTTTATTAGTATGCTTGAAGTATTATTATTTTTATGTCAATATAAACTTTTGTCTTGAATCTTTCTAATCTGAATATTCATACCACAATTAAGAAGATTTGCATTTAAATTATGCCAAGTCGCACTCCGCATCAAAAAATCTATTTTTATCATTTACCTACTCGAGGACGAGCAGGAATTAAGCTTGGGGATGCCTGATACGTCTCCAACGTATCTATAATTTTTGATTGCTCCATGCTATATTATCTACTGTTTTCGACTATATTGGGCTTTATTTTCCACTTTTATATTATTTTTGGGACTAACCTATTAACCGGAGGCCCAGCCCAGAATTGCTGTTTTAGCCTATTTCAGTGTTTCAGATAAACAGAATATCAAACGGAGTCCAAACGGAATAAAATCTTCGGGAACGTGATTTTCTCACCGAACGTGATCCAGGAGACTTCGACCCTGCTCCAAGGAACAAAAGAGGAGGTCACGAGGGTGGGGGGCGCCCCCCCCTAGGGCGCACCCCCCTGCCTCGTGGGCCCCTCGTTGCTCCTCCGGCGTACTTCTTCCTCCTATCTATACACACGTACCCCCAACGATCAGAACAGGAGCCAAAAACCTAATTCCACCGCGGCAACTTTCTGTATCCACGAGATCCCATCTTGGGGCCTGTTCCGGAGCTCCGCCGGAAGAGGGCCGTCATCACGAAGGGCTTCTACATCATCCTAGCCCCTCCGATGAAGTGTGAGTAGTTTAGCTCAGACCTTCGGGTCCATAGTTAGTAGCTAGATGGCTTCTTCTCTCTCTTTGAATCTCAATACAAAGTTCTCCCCCTCTCTTGTGGAGATCTATTCGATGTAATCTTCTTTTTGCAGTGTGTTTGTCGAGACCGATGAATTGTGGGTTTATGATCAAGACTATTTATGAACAATATTTGAATCTTCTCTGAATTCTTTTATGTATGATTGGTTATCTTTGCAAGTCTCTTCGAATTATCCGTTTGGTTTCGCCAACTAGATTGGAGTTCTTGCCATGGGAGAAGTGCCCAGTGACAGAAGGGGCAGCAAGGCACGTATTGTATCATTGCCATCGAGGATAACAAAATGGGGTTTATTTCATATTGCATGAATTTATCTCTCTACATCATGTCATCTTGCGTAAGGCGTTACTCTGTTTTTAACTTAATACTCTAGATGCATGCTAGATAGCGGTCGATGAGTGGAGTAATAGTAGTAGATGCAGAATCGTTTCGATCTACTTGTCATGGACGTGATCCCTATATACATGATCATGCCTAGATATTCTCATAATTATGCTCAATTCTGTCAATTTCTCAACAGTAATTTGTTCACCCACCGTAGAATACTTATGCTCTTGAGAGAATCCACTAGTGAAACATATGGCCCTCGGGTCTATTCTCATCATATCAATCTCCATCACTTTAATCTTGCTTTGCTTTTTACTTTGCTTTTAATTTTTACTTTGCATCTTTATACCAAAAATACCAAAAATATTATATCTATCAGATCTCACTCTCGTAAGTGACCGTGAAGGGATTGACAACCCCTAATCGCGTTGGTTGCGAGTAGCTATCGCTTTATGCAGGTACGAGTGTGGGCTCCTATTGGATTGATACCTTGGTTCTCAAAAACTGAGGGAAATACTTACGCTACTCTAATGCACCATCCCTTCCTCTTCGGGGAAAACCAATGCAAGCTCAAGATGTAGCACTATACTAGTAGTAGTACCATTACATGTTGGATTTCAAGGTGCGTTAGATCTCCCAACGCAAGCAGTGTCAAGAGGAAACTAACCAATGCATGTACAAGTTCATGGAAATTTAGTGGTCATTCATGCATTCGTTCTAGTTAATGCCTCGGTAAACATAACTTCTTGAGAAAAACGAGCATACTAATTACTTGTGCAAACTATGAAATTAATTCGACCACTCACCGTCTACCTTGGTTGGAGAGATTTTGAAATTGAGCCATAAACTGGAAAGGAGGGAGTAGTAACTTTTGTCTCGATTACTATTTATGGCCTTGTGTAGATGCAAAATGTATTTTTTTATAGTGGCCTTGTATAAGTAAATGGGGGGAGTACTAACCAAAGTACGTAGTAGGGACGAGGAGTAAACGAGGGGAGTAGTAAAAATTTCTCCTCGTGCTGCGAGCCACTGCGCGCGTGGGTGAGGGAGCGGGCGTAAAGGCGTACAGTAGTAGTAGTAGTAGTAGTAGTACTCATAAGCAAGCTTCACCTCATCCTGCGAGCCACCGCGCCCGTGGGCGGGGGTGACGGCGTACTAATCAAGCTTCTCCTCGTTCTGCGAGTTGATGGGACACATCAAAAGTACTCCAGTGTATAGAGCCTTGCCTCTAAGGTAGGCCCCACATGGTTTGCCTCTTTTTTTAATTTAACATAACGCGTCAAGTCGCAATTTGTTTGTTCACCCGTGGTAGACGATCCTCCCTCCACCAAGTGGACAACCAGTACACGTGCCAAATTACCACGTGGGCTTCCTTTTTCGTACAGAAATGAGCTCCATCGTGTACCCGCGCGGGTGCGGTTGGGAAAGAGACGGGAGTACGTGCGCCGTGCGTGCACCTCTTCTCTTCGTGCACGTCCCCCACCTATGTGGGTGTGTGAGAGAGAGATACAAACCTAGACATAATGTGCCGCCCATCCCCATGCCTCCGCCCAGTTCGACCACCAGTCACCACCACGCCCCACTCCTCCTCACCTTAACTCTCATCTTTCTCCCTCCATTTTTATATACAAGGGGCCACTATCAAAATTACAATTTGTAGATATACAAGGCCACTAACACTAATCGATGCAATATTAATGGTGTTTGCCTCGTGGTACTAGCAAAGAAGGACATTAATTATCCCTTACATGCATGCGGGAGTTTGTAAAAAATGCATCTTGATGTTCCGTGCAATGCACGGGCATCTTGCTAGTCCATGAAAACAACACATGGCAAAATTCCATGGCGAACGAGGGATTTGAATCTGTTGGAAGGGGTTGTTTGGATCTTGAACGGGGTAGCCAAAATATTGGCGACCCTTTTGTCCACCAGTGCCTTTGCCACCGATGAACAAGGAATGGCTCGGGTGCTCACGCTGGAATGCATCCTCCAGCGTGCACGTTGGAGACGAGCTCACACGAGCTGTGTTTTTTTGTCCCACAACGCCGCCAGAGCCGCCCGCAGACCGACCGGCGACCGGCAAATTATGCCATCCAACCATAGCCGCACACATTATGATAGCAACTCAACCAACCAGACGAAATTCACGCAAACACGTAGACAAACCGATATTTCATATAGACAACGACGGAAATCATATAAAATACCGGGTTTTCATACAAACATGACAGATTTCATTACATTCAAATGAACTACGCGGTGCTAGTTCTGGACAGCACAGGTATATAATACCTGGCCTAAATGGTCGCCCGCCGATCGATTTGTGTTCCTCATGTCCGACAGCACGATCACCGGACTGCCGGGAGCCCCGGAGGTATATGCTTCAGCACAAAGGACGGCTGGCTTCCCCACTGCCCAACTGATATCATTGGCTGGTGTCGAAGATGATGGTGGCCGGCACCAGTTCGAGTTCATCACCGGCCACTACTTCGCTATGGCCGGCACCGGCTCGAGTTCATCCTAACATTCCCCTCTTCTTGGGAGCCCATGCGGGGTCGACGAAGGTCCTTGAAACAAAAGGATCCGGCAAGACACCTGCTGTGTACGTCGGCGTCGCCTCCGCGGTGGCCTTCATGGGACCCAAGCGGCGGCGGCCTCCCATGTTCTACTTCTCCTCGATGATGGCGGCTGACACGGAGGCGCTGGCCATCGACTCGTCGCTCTCCGCGCACCCGGCTTCTGTCGCTACTTGCATGGAGCGGCCGCCAGCATGGGAGTCTCGGCCACAGAAACGGGAGACACGGTACGAGGCGGCGGCGTGGACGGCAGCAATGACGCCCGTGCGCCACTCCTCGTCGAGCTGGCCTGGAGCGGCGAGTTGCTGAACCGCGCGCCGGCTTGGGGCGGCAACTGGCTCCGTCGAGTGAGGGGAGGGAGGTGGATCAGCGAGCTGCATAGCTCGTATCTGGCGGGCTACCCAGCCGGCTTGGATGCGGAATAACTACTCTTCGTAAGCCATTGTAAGAGTGGACAAAATGGTGGAGGAGATAGGGGAGCGGCGGAGGTGTGCGATTCTTGGCCGGCATTTGGCCTCATTAAAATAGGAGATTAAATAGACGGTGGATGGGAGGAGCTTGGCTGGCGTTGCGTTTAATGCCGGCCCGGTCATGAACGGATGTGTGTCCAGAATGGGTTTCTCGGCTTCCACACGGGCGGGTTTCATGGAGGCGTTTGAATACGGCACGGAGGCGTGTTCAGCCGGGCGTGCCGCGAGTGGCGCCCTCGAGTCTGACCTAGGACACCGCGCCATTCTTCCACTGACGTGTGGGCTCTTTGGGTGCTTGGCATGCATGTCAGTGACCCAACGCAGGCAGCGCATGGCAGAGGAACCTTTGGTGGGCCAGGGCGGTCAGAAGCGGGCATTTCATAAACCGATAATTGTTCATTGAGTGTGACGTCATCTTTTTCATGTAGATAAGCCTACTATGTTGATAGCCCGTTCGATACGTTGTGATTCATAAAGACCGCTGCAAACATCAATGTTCTGCTTATCACAGATAAGATTGATTAATACCCATAACATTCCATGTCCTTAAAAAAGGGTGCATGCACGTATAGGTTGAGCGTGTGTCTTGCGTCGTGTGCTGTGTGCGTGCAGGCGTGCGAGTGTTGCGTGCGTGCAAGGGTACGTTTCAGTGTTGCATGCATGGGTGCGTACATACGTGTGTTCGTGAGTACATGTGTACGTGTCAGTGTTGCATGCCAGCATGCGTGCGTGTGTACGTGTCAGTGTTGCACGCCTACATGTGTGCGTGTCTTGCATGCGTGCATGTGTATGTGCGGGGTGAGGCTACACGTCAGTCGACTGACTTTTTCATCTCAGGTCATTAGATTTTCCAGCCGTTGGATACGAAATAAAGGGCCTCCAGTTTATCATCAAACTCCACCACCCCCCTGAGCCGCCAGCCACCACCGACCGAACCGCCAGCCCCCGCCGCCCGCGGTCGGCCCGCCCTCCCCGAAACCACTCCCGACCGCCGGCCCGCCGCCGCACCGGCTATCCCTCTAGCCCACCCCCCGCCGAGCTTTTTCTCCGGGGATCCCCACCCCACCGCCCAATGAACGCCCCCCCAACCGCCGGTGACTGCCAACCAGAGGTCTCACGACTTCGAATACCCACCGATCACTAATTTATTACCATTTCTGTCCTTCATATACGCGCTGACGGGTGGGCCCTATGGTAATGTGCGCTGCTGAATGTGGACTGTTTGACTGGTCAATTGATCGTGTTATCAACAAATTACGGAGCTGCACGATGAGCCAGTGACCGTATGATCACCCTAAAATGTACTCCTATTTTATTAACACAGTACAGACTCAAACTACCATTTCTTTCTTTCATATACGGGCTGACAGGTGGGCCCCACGGTTACGTGCCCGATGGTGCAACACTAGTTGCGCCACGTGGAACGTTTTGACTGGTCAATTGATTGTGTCAACAACAAAATACGGAGTTGTACGGGTGAGCCAGTGACCGTATAATCATGATATGTATTTGTTTAACATGGTACAAACGCAAGGGCTCATATATACGCGCAAGCACTCACCGCTATAAGCGCACACACGCGAACCCTACCCCTATGAGCACCTTCGAGAGAGTGGGCCAGCATATATGATCTTGAGATTTTACGAAGTCACCATAGGTGCCTCGTAGTCGAGTGGAACGTCTCCTCCCACTGAACGTACATCGCCGGAAAATACTGAAATTAACACAAGATAAATGCGAGCACCAGGACTTTAACCTTGGTGGGCTCGAGAAACCACTGTCCTCTAACCATCCAACCACATGTTGATTAGCACGACAAAATGTATGTGGTGACCGTGATGAGCTTATTCTGAAGTCCAGTGACCATATCGTGCTTTCGCTTCAAATACAATGACCATAAGTGTCGTCAACAAAATACGGAGCACGCATCAAATGCAAAGTCCGTCAGTGTCATCAACAAAATATGGAGACGTATCGTGAGCTAGATACCATTGTACTATTGTATATGCTTATTTTCTTAGTGGCCAATTGCGTGTGTGGTGTGGTGGGCACATCATTTCTAGTTGTGGTGGGTCAACATGAAGACTCATGGGTCGGTTCCATCCTGCGCCACATATAGGTTGGACCGAGACGTGTTATACAAAGACCCATGTGGAGGACTCGGCGTACAACACGAAGCTACCAGAGTAACGGAGGACTCTATCCCTACTGGTGATAAGCCGACTATATATGATTTGTAACCCTAGGCCCTTAGTATGTTATACAAGCTTGGGGGCTAGTTTTTCGATAGTATACACACACGCACAATGCCTGGTATTCACGTGTACTTTGTACACACCCCTATCACTAATATACAGTACCAAGAGTAGGCTCTTTCTTCAACTGCAAGGGTCCGATCCAAACTAGGGTAAAACTTTGCCTTGTATTACCATCCAGCCTAATAGCCAGGGATATCCTACCGAATGATATGATGAAATCATATCTGCCAACTACTAAGAGAGAGGTGTGTCGGGGGGCAATGTGTGCGAGAGAGGCCTAAAGATAATGTGTGTGCGGGAGACACGTAGGCACATATATGTGCGTATAGAGGGCTAGTAGAGACCGTGCATGTGTATATATGCATGTGAGAGAAATAGTGTTTTCCAACTGAGATTAGTGAAAAGAGTGGTACATAGTAGTCAGAAAGAGAGAGAGAAACAGAGAGAGCATGTGCGTGAGACAACCCGACACCCTGAGAGAGATTGTGAGCATGTGTGAAAGAGAAATGCCGATGCATATAAAGTGTGTGCACTTATGCGTTAGATAGGGAGATATATAACGTGTTTGTGAGAACAGGGCGAGGCATAGTGCATCTACGTGTAAAAGGCAGTTCTACGCATTAAATTAAAATATAAATGGCATTATTATTTTTGGATGAGATCATGAATTTTGCAAATTGCTATGGACGAAAATCGGTCTATCAGACACCCATACTCTATTGAATTCTAGCATGTGCATGTGTTTATTTCATATTATCGATCCATAGAGTGAGAGCGGTTTGAAATACGGGTAATTGATGCTTTTGAAATTCATATATAAACATTAATTAGTGCACTCCATGTTGTTAGTGTGAAGCACTTTATACATTTGTCACTTGCATGGATACATTCCAAATTGCTAGCTACGAAATAGAATACATGTTGAATTCAACATAAAGGGGGTTTCGAAGATTTGAATTCATAGGAAGTGCATTCATCTATTTGAACCCGAGATAATGGCATTTGTAAATCAGATGTAAAAGGGGGCATCAATCTTTGTTGTGACTTTGAACATGCTATATATATTCATATGCATATCTAACTTTTTTTGGCACCCAAGGAGATTATATCTGGAACCATGCATGAACTGAGGTAAGTTGCATATTTTTTAATATATACTCGTGTACAATGTATATTCAAATGTACCCCCTCCATTCCAAAATAATCATAGCTTTAGGATTTTCAAGAGTAAAGATTTGTGAAGTTTGACAAATCCTGAAAGTTCAATTCAAGAGAATCGAAAACATTAATGCTTCTGCTCCCAAATATTGAACGAAGCGCCAAATAGGCCTCAGGTCACCCGAAACCGCGCGAGACTAATGTTTTGGTGGTAGGAAATTACTGTCCTGACTCTGGCCCGTGTAGCCTATCAGCCCGATGTCCAAAGGTCTAAACCGGGGTAGGTTTGTAACTTCACCAAGACGCCAGTCTCAACCGCCTCCGAGAAGCATTCATACGCTGTGGGCGCCTACCCATGCGCTCGGCTGAAATCTATCCCGCCCACATTTGGGACACCTGACATGACTGTCCTACCCCCAACCCGCAATATGTCCGAAATTTTAGATGGGGGCAAAGTTTGTAACTTCCCCCAAATTTCAAACAAGCGCGTCTCAAACCAAAACATTGTTCCCCCTTAGTTCCCCGCCTCCCTCTGTTTCCCCATTCATACTCCGTGGGCGCAAAAACACCCTCTCCACCAGCCACGAAACCCCAGCCTCCTCCGTCCTCCACCCCATAGCGGCCAATCCACTGCCGCCCTCCTCCATCATGCCGGAGCCGGTACCCCGACGTCGTCGTCCAACGCAACCGCAACCACAACGCCCTCAAGGACTTAGCAGCTGAAGCCGAGGCAGAGCGGCCTCCACGACGCCGACGCCGACATGCGCCGTACCAGAACCACTCCGACCACGCCGTCCTGCGCCTCACTGCTGCGGCTCCACTATCGCAACAGTCCACCGCACCAGAGCTGTTCCCACTACGTCGTCGTTCGCCGCCTCGGATATGCTTCCCCGCCGCCGACAGATGGCCACCGCACCACACTCAACAACTTGGCCATGGGCTCGTCCAAGGCTGCACCGTCCTCCACAACTTCTGGTTTCCGGCGAACAACAAGAAGATCGTCGGAAAAACAGAAGGAGGACACAGCACTGCCAGCAGAAAGAGGTACTCCTCTTCCCTTATTCGTGCAAATCTTATGTCTCCGCTCACACTGTATTCATCCCACGAAAGAAACTAGTTGAGCGCTTCTTACTGCATCTTGTTTGCGATACTAAACGCACAAGGTTTCCTCCCTTTTACTATTTCACCATTGCTAGAGGTCAGTAGCCCGCCTGGATTTCAATTCAGGGTCAGTCGAACCGCAATTAAAAGAAGCAGCACCCGCTTAGGCACGCGGAGCACCTAGTCTGCTTGTTCCCCGGGGAAGCGGCGCATCGGTGTCTTTCATAGGGGTGTGGGGCGCAGGAGCTGCTTGCGCCCGATCTGGAGGTCGGCGGGGCTTGAATGGATGGCCGGGGGGCGGTGCCAAGAACGGCGGTGCGGTGAGGTCGAGGGGAGGGCGCAGGCAGGGGGGAATACTGGGCCAGTGGTCGCTGGCGTTTCGAGGAAGATCGTCAACACTGACTGGCTGGAGGTAGATGAAGGCGATCTGCCCGTTCTTTGTACATCGGACGGTGCAGAAAAAATGGACCGACCTATTTGCTTTCAGTCGACTATTATTTTCATAGAATCCTGTAGTAATTTAGTGTGCCATGCATGTTGTAGAGCTAGCATATGTCTCCCGTCATTTATTTCTCACCGACCTGCTATCTGCTACCTTTACACTGTACTAACTGTGCACACACTTCACCCATACCCACACTATTGTTTTTTATGCATGGGTATTTTACACTCTGACGCAGTGTTAATGAATGTAGAAAAGAAAAGAAAGAAGCCGCTCCAGTGTAATTAGAAGATAAGCACTAAGCGTTTCAACGCTCTAATGGGTGCAGTGTCAGCAGTTGGAGACAGTAAACGTAGCTCTGTAGTTGATGATCTCAATTGCCACACACAACCATCCCAGTTGCTTGCTTTAACTTCGCGCTGTCAAATGTGGTTGCATGTTGCATATGGTGTCTAGCTTGTATTGCTTCCAATTTGGTTAAATTGCATCTGCTTACTTTACACATTATACCTTTGGTAATGACATGCCTTCCTGTTTTTGATACATACTACATATGTCTATTAACCATGTTCGTACATCAAACTAATGCTCTTTTGTATCCCTCGTCAATCACTTATGATGAGACAGTCACCCGAGTGGGTTACTGTGAGACGCCCTACTCGTTTAAAGAGTGCAGTGTCATCCTCCCCACATGATTCTCAAGAAACAGCAAGGCTAAATGAAGATAGTCAATGTAGCTCTCTAGTTGATCACCGCAATTCCCCCACACCACCATCGCAGGTGCTTGCTCTTACTTGGCAGTGTGATATGTGGTTGCATGTTGCATATGGTGTCTACCTTGTAATGCTTCTAATTAGGGTAAATTGCATCTGCTTAGTTAACACATTATACCTGTGAATATGACATGCCTTCCTGTTTTTGGTACATACTACGTCTTTCTATTAACCATGTTCTTACATCAAACTACTTTTGTTGTGTATCCCTCATCAATGCTCCTAATTTGTTAAATTGCATCTCCTTAGCTTACACATTATACATGTGAATATGACACGCCTTCCTGTTTTTGGTACATACTACATCTGCCTATCACATAATGTTCTTACATCAAACTACTGTTCTTGTGTATCTTGCGTCTATCGCTTATGATGAGATAGTCACGCGCGTGGGTTAATATGAGACGCAATACTCTTATAAACAATGCAATTTCATCCTCTCCACATGATTCTCAAGAAACAGCAAGCCTAAAGGAAGATTTTGAACGTAGCTCTGTACTTGAAGACCCACTTCCCCTACACCACCATCACAGGTTCTTGCTCTAACTTCACAGTGTGATATGTGGTTGCATGTTGCATACGGTGTCTAGCTTGTAATGCATCTGCTTAGTTTACACACTATACCTATGAATATGACATGCCTTCCTATTTTTGGTACACACTACATCTATGTGTTAACCTTGTTCTTACATGAAACTACCTCTCTTCTGTATCCTGCATCAATCACTTACGATGAGTCACCTTTATTCGTTGCATATTGCATATTATTTCTAGCCTGTTGCCATGTATTGCTTCTAATTTGGTCAAATACATTTGTTAGGACACCCTTTTAATTTGGCAGAGTGATATTGGTTTCATCTTTCATATGGTTTCTAGTTTGCATCGATTCTAACAAGATCAAGCACCTTGTGCTTAGTTTACACTTTATACATCATACATGTCAATATGTCATGCCGTCCTGTTTTTCATACATATTCCATCCTCCTATCATGTGGCTGCCTTACATGAAAGTAGTGTTCGTCAGTATCATGCATCAATGAGTTCTGAAGAGCAAATTTTATTCCTTTTTCTTGTAGGTTTGACTTGACAAGGCAAAATCAAGAAAGAGGAAGGAAAATAGTAAGGAAGGCGATGATGGTGGTCCTCTGCAGCAACGTAAACGGAGCATCTGTACCGATTCTCCTTGTACTGATAGTGCATTACAAGGTCCAAGTCTCCGCTCCCCTACTCCACCATCCAAGGTGCTTGCTCTAACTTGGCAGTGTGATATCTGGTTGCATGTTGCATATGGTGCCTGGCTCGTATTGCTCCTAATTAGTGTAAACTATATCTGCTTAGCTTACACATGATACATGTGAATATGACATGCTTTCCTGTTTTTGGTACATACTATATCTGTCTATCACACCATGTTCTTACATGAAACTACTCTTCTTGTGTATCCTTCATCAGTCACTTATGATGGGACACCTTTAAGTTGGCAGTGTGATATTGGTTTGCGTCTTGAATATGATTTCTACCATGTATTGCTTCTAGTTTGATGAACGCCACCTATGCCGAGACAGTTTTAACTTGGCAGAGTGATATTGGTTGCACCTTCCATATGGTGTCTTGCAGTGTTTCTAATTTGTTGAAGTGCCTTTTGCTTAGTTACCACATCATAGGTGTGAATATGTCAAGCCGTCCATTTTTTCATACATATTCCATCCTCGTATCATGACTTTGCCTTTCATCAGAGTAGTGTTCGCCAGTATCATGCATGAATGAGTTCTGAAGAGCGAATGATATTCCTTTTTCTTGTCGGTATGACCTCACAATGCAAAATCAATAAAGCTGAAGGAAATTGGCAAGGCATTGGATGATGGTGGTCCTTCCAAGCAACTGAAATGGAGGTTCTCTACAGATTCTACTCCGCCATCTTCCCAACAAGATTCGCAAGACAACGCAAGGCTAGACAGTTAACGTAGCTGTGTAGATGATGAGCACATCTCCCCTACTCCACCATCACAGGTGCTTGCTCTAACTTGGCACTATTATATGTGGTTGCATGTTGTGTATGATGTCTAGCTTGTATTGCTTCTAACTTTGTTGAGTTGCATCTGCTTACTTTACACATAATGCCTGTTAATATGACATGTGTTCCTGTTTCTACATCAGACTACTATTCTTGCATATCCCGCATCAGTCACTTATGATAAGGCACCTTTAAGTCGACAATGTGATATTGGTTGTGTCTTGCATATGATTTCTAGCATGTACTGCTTCTAATTTGTTGAAACGCCATACAGTTTGAACTTGGCAGAGTGATATCGGTTGCATCTTTCATATGGTGTCTAGCTTGCAGTGCTTCTAATTTGTTGAAATGCCTTCTTCTTAGTTACCACATCATAGGTGTGAATATGTCACACCATCCTGTTTTTCATACATATTCCATCCTCGCATCATGTGTTTGCCTTTCATCCGAGTAGTGTTTGTCAGTATCATGCATGAATGAGTTCTGAAGAGCAAATTTTATTCCTTTTTCTTATCGGTTTGACTTCACAATGCAAAATCATTACAGCTGAAGGAAATTAGTCCGGCAGTGGATGATGGTGGTCCTTCGGAGCAACTCAAACAGGGGGTCTCTATAGATTCTACTCCGCCATCCTCCCAACAAGATTTGCAAGACAACACAAGGATGGAAAGTCAACGTAGCTGTGTAGATGATGAGCACATCTCCCCTACTCCACCATCACAGGTGTTTGCTCTAAATTTACACTATTATATGTGGTTGCATGTTGCGTATGATGTCTAGCTTGTATTGCTTCTAACTTGAATTGCATCTGCTTACTTTACACATAATGCCTATGAATATGACACGTGTTCCTGTTTCTAGAACATACGTGTACATGATGAGCACATCTCCCCTACTCCACCATCACAGGTGCTTGCTCTTACTTCGAACTGTTATACGTGGTTGCGTTTTCCGTATGATGTCTAGTTTGTATTGCTTCTGATTATGTTGAATTGCATCTGCGTAGCTTACAACTTATACCTACAACGATCACTTACCCATAAGACACATTTAACTTGGGACTGTGATGTAGGTTGCATCTTGCATTGTCTTCTAGCTTGTACTGCTTCTAATTTCTTGAAATGGCACTTACGACGAGACACTTTTTACCTGATAGAGTGATATTGGTTGCATGTTCATATGGTGCCTAGCTTTCATTTCTTCTAATTTTGTTGAAATGCCTTCCGCTTACTGTTTTTTCATACATATTCCATCCTCCCATCATACGTGTGAATATGAAACGTTGTCTTTTTTGTATATATTCCATCCTCCTATCCTATGTTTGCCTTACATCAAAGTAGTGTTCGTCTGTATCATGCATCAACTAGTTACGCAGAGCTAATTTTATTCATCTTCTTGTGGTTTTGACTTCATAAGGCAATATCAGAAAATAGGAAGGAAAAGAGTAAGTTAGGGGGTGTTGGTGGTCCTCCACACCGACGCAAACAGAGACTCTCTAGATTTGCTACTGCTAATGAAGTTGAAGTCCCAAGTCTACATGATGAGTTCATCTCCCGTACTCCACCATCGCAGGTGCTTGCTCTAAGTTGACAGTGTGATAATTGGTTTCATGTTGCATATGTTGTCTAGCCTGTATTTCTTCTATTTTGATTAAATGCACCTGCTGAGTTTATATGTTATACATGTGCATATGACATGGCTTTCTATGTCTAGAATACACTGCATCTATCTATCATACCATGTTCTTACATCAAAGTACTGTTGTTGTGTATCCCGCATCAGTCACTCATGATTGGACGCTTTTAACATGGCAGTTTGATAGTGGTTGCATCTTCCATTGATTTCTATGTTGTACTGCTTCTAATTTTTCGAATTGCCACTTATGACAAGACACTTTTAACTTGGCAGAGTAATATTGGTTGCATCTTTCATATGGTGTCTAGCTTGCATTACTTCTATTTTCTTGAAAATCCTTCTGCTTAGTTTACACATCGTAGCTGTGAATATGTCATGTCGTCCTGTTTTTCTTACATATTCCATCCTCATACGGTCGTCTTACATTAAAGTATTGCTTGTCTGTATCATGCATCAATGAGTTTTGAAGAGTGATTTTATTCTTTTGTGTTGTGGGTACAGCTTGACATGGCAAAGTCAAAAAAGAGCAAGGAAAATAATATAGTAGGGAGTGCTGTTACTCGTCGGGTGAAACGGAAAAGGTTCTGCCGTCGAGATTCTGCTGGTACTTATAGTGCAGTAGAAGGTCCAAGTCCACCGGCTAAATCTACAAACACAGTATCACCTGCTCCACCAGCTGCAGCATCCGCTTCAACTGTACCAGCATCTCAACCAGTTACTTGTTCGTTTGCTCCGGAACTGGCCAGTTCCCAAGCTGCCTTCACACCTAACACTACTTCCGAAGCACTGCTCACACAACAGGACTTGACAAGATTAGATGAACCTCATGAGCATCAACACCAAGACGGTACCTGACCGAGTCAAGTTGCAGTTGCATGCTCCTTTATATGTACTCTCACAGTTTGATGTACACTAACACTTTCCATATTCATTGTTGAACTAGCACCACGGCGCAAGCGGAAATAGACATCAGGGATAATGCTTGACAGATTAACAAAATATAAAGGAGGAAGAATGGAGATCCATTTTGAGGCAGGTTTAAAAAGGCCACGTGATGCTACAGAGTCAGCCAAGTTAGTATCAGAGGCAGCCGTTGCCGTTAGGTGTCATGCACGTATCCTCCCAATGTGGATCCAGTACAGGAATGAGAAAGACAATACCCAGTTTAACACCTTCCTTGACCATTTATCCGTAAGTAATGTTATTCACCGCAATTAGTAATATTGTCTTGCTATGACCCATACTTTCTAGCTTCCTCCTAATAAGACTCACATTCTTTTTTCAACAGATGAGGTTCAAGTTGGATCTGAAAGATGATGCAACTAAACAAGCATGCACTCATGTTTTTCAGTCTGCTCTGCGACAGTATCGGTACCACCTTAGAAAATCTCACTTTGAAGGCAAGGCTAACAATGAAATCGCCCAAACATCTCCAGTGGAATATATTACAGATGAAGACTGGACAGCCCTCGTTAAACACTGGTCTGATCCAAAGTATCAGGTAGGCTATATGTATTTGATCAGACCACATATTGAACTTGTATTTATGTATGTGCCTTACAAGTGTATCTTCTTCTAGGCTAACTGTTTGAAGAACAAAACCAACTGTTTTAAAGTGAAATTCCAACAGACAACAGGATCTCGTAGCTATATTGCACACTGCGAGGCTCTTGTAAATAGTTGCTACTTCCTTCTTTTT
Organism: Triticum urartu; assembly: GCF_003073215.2. Taxonomy (NCBI): domain Eukaryota; kingdom Viridiplantae; phylum Streptophyta; class Magnoliopsida; order Poales; family Poaceae; genus Triticum; species Triticum urartu. The sequence continues at coordinate 77,790,011 of NC_053027.1, read as the reverse complement.
TTGTGCCATATTATCGTATCTATATTAACTTGTTCCAAATACAGAGGAAAGCCCGTGCGGACCAAAAAGAACCTGAACCAAATGCAGTGCAAATCTTCAAGGATTGCCACACCAGCAAGATGAAGGGCATGAGCACACCAGTTCAAGCTGCTGTTGTAAGTCCTTACTCCTCCTGCCTTGAACTGATTGGTACTGTGATGTGTTCATTTAACTACTTGGTTTGCAGCCAATGTCAGTTACTCTGTTCACTTTTATTCACAGTTGTCTTAACGTATCATTTCACCTTACATGGTTTAAAAGAGATGAAGGATATTCTTTTGGTCTTGATCTGTAATCTAGTTGTTATGTTCACATGCGCACACAATGATAAAATAGCATGTTTGTTTTATATCTATTTGCCCATGATATGAATGATGTCATACTATGTTCATCCTACTTTAAACCATGTCTCTTTATCCTTAGATGTCAACGAATGTGGGGAAATAGACAATACAGTAGGCATGCTACATGGACATATGTTCCGAAAGTGATTTTATTATGTAGTTGGCACTACAATACATGCTAATGTATTATAGTAGTTCACCAAAATAAGTTATGTATAAACGTTTAACCTACTTTGTTTCTTTTTGTCTCATTAGTAACTTATCTGGTACACTAATCTACAAGTTCAAACTATCAGGAAGCTATGGAACAAATGATTGAATAGCCAAACCACCTGAAGGTGATGAGGCTACTACATGCACAATGTCACCTCTTGCTGTAGTACATCAGTATCTCTCCACTAACAGTGCAAAAAAGCACCTTCCTGCGTAATTCTGGGTTGGTTGTCAAGGTAACCTCGTCCAAATCGCCTACTAAACAAAATCTTCCTGCTAGACAGAGTGATATATCTGTGCTCCAGACACAAGTCCAATCCCTAATGGACATTGTTTCAGAAACAAGAATAGTGGTTGAGAAATGTCATCAAGATATGAATGGTTTTGAAACCAGACTATCAGACATTCGCTTCGTTGTTCAAGAGCAATGGCGGAAAAAAGGTGGAGATCGTGCTGCTCCATCAGATTCTACAGCATGAAACATTAGCACTCACGTCAAATGATCTGTGCTTCTATACATCTGATGGTGCTTTTATCTGTAAGGACTGTAAACTTTGTGCCAAAGGCCTTTTGTTGTATGGTTGGAATTTATTTTGTTGTGATACAACATTTATGATGCTGCCTCAGGCTACAGTAATTACGACGCTATTTTTGTATAGTGTAGGTTTATCTTAGTAATGTATTCGGCCGAAAGCTTCATAGGAGCCCAACATGCCAACATTCGTCGGGCCCATTCCAATTGGGCTAAAAACGATTACGGGCCGAAATTGGCATGTAGCCCACTAAAAATATCTGGGCCTAAATCAGCATAAGCTTTCATATTTTTCTAGTAGGCATGTGCCCATAGTGGGCCTTTAACACGCCTAAACATAATTTGGGCCCTCAGTAAAAATAGGCCGTTTACAGGTGTAAATATCTTGAGCCAATAAAAAACATGGGCCTTTAATAGACCGAAAGTGAGATTGGGCCCTGATTGTGCCAAATAACCCACTGGACATAGCAGGCCGAAATGGTGGCCCATTTACAATGCGGATCTTTGACAGGCCGAAATTTGGACGGGCCGTAAATGCGCCGACCTAATACACGGGCCTTTAACAGGCCGGAACTTCGGTCGGGCTAGATTATCTTCATTTTTATATGGGTCGTTAATGGCCCCGATATGACGTTGGGCCACATATGGCCCATGGTTTACGTCTGGCGTTAACAGGCCGAAAATGACAACAGGCCGTAAGTGGCCCAAAGCTATAGTGGGCCTCTAACAGGCCGAATGTCAGACATGGCCGAATATGACCCAAATCCTTCACGGTCGTTTATGGGCCGAAAGTTTTGATGGCCTGCAAATGGGCCCAAATGAAGTCGGACCTTTAACAGGCCGGAAATACACCGGGCCATAATTCGGCCCAATTACTTAGCGGACTGTTAACAGGCCAGAAGTGACCATGGCCCGCGTTGATGACAAGTTTAGGACAGGCCGTTGATGGGCCGATTTGACAGAGAATGTTGGGCCTTTAGCTGGGCCGGCCCATTGTGGTCCGCAAAATCTTGTGGGCCTTTAGTTGGGCCGGCCCATTATGGTCTGCAAAATCATGTGGGCCTTTAGCTGGGCCAGGCCATTATGGTCCGCTAAATTTTGTGGGCCTTTAGCTAGGCCGGCCCATTATGGTTCGCTAAATCTTATGGGCCTTCGATTGGGCGGGCCCATTTAAACTTTGTGGGCCACTTTTGGGCCAGTCCACGTGTCAACATATCATAGGCCCATCTCAACCGTTGGATGAGTGACACATGTGCCAACGCGGAGCTGGCGCGTGGATCCGTCAGCCAATGAGAATTTTACACGTGGAAAATCGGCATTGGTCGTGGCTGTTAACGAGTTATCAGATCCAAAATCTGACCCGATAGCTTAACGACGTTTCGTTACGGTGGATGCCACGTGTCGGTCACCATTGACGAAAGCACTTCTGTGACGCGCGATTTATCGTCATGGAAGTGGACACTTCCGTGATGATAATTTTGGCAATGTCATGGAACACTTCTACGACAGCACATGTATGACTATCTTGATTCTGTCATAAATTTGTCATGGATGTACATGCATGACAGAAAATGCGACCTACTGTGACAAACACGTATCATCACAGAAGTGTATCTTTTTGTAGTGCAAACAAGTCCATAATCAGAAATGTGTGCGAAGACAGTAGTAACACAGACAATTGCTGCTAATAAGCCGTGTGATCTGCTCTGTCTACAGAAGAATATCATGTATATATAACTGAAATAAACATCCAATTACATAAGTGACTATACAGATCATTCACACACACCTCAATAAACAATTGCATGCATTCTAAAGTAGGAGAAACGATCGTCTAGTCATCTACTTCTTGTGACGCTCCCGCCACTGCTATGTGGCTCGATCCCTCATCTGGGGCAGGAAGAAGACAGTTCCTCATGTCAATGATCCGCCTATACATCTCGTAGGTTGTGTAAGCGTCCATGGCCGCGTACTTGACATGTTGTTCATCTAGTCTCTCATGCCACACACTATGCCAGGCATTCTTGTCCTTATTGCTCTCATTCTTCATCCTCATGTAGTAGGGGTCGATGATGACCAAGGTGAGGTCAACCAGGGAGTTCAGTTTGTTTTTGTCGCTGCCCCACCTTGTAGTTGTTGACACTAGTTTTTGGCATGGTCAAAACATAATTAAGATGGCATCAAATGGAAAAGTGCTCAAAGTGAGGGAGTTCTGTATCATCAAAAGAAGAAACTTTGATATTTGGGCCATAGCCATCCGAACTCATCTCTAAGGCCGAAGTTGTGTTTGAAGTACTGAGATTTTGTATTCAGAACACTATTCGGCTGATTACACCCCCAGGGCGGCCTCGTATGGAAAAATGATCTACACGATTTGTCTTCGTCTCGTCGAAACGATCGATTTTGATATACAAATCTTCCAAATCTGAGTCCGTATGAAAAAGTTAGAGCAATCAGAGTGCAGCCCTGTCATGAGGCGAGATGTGGCGCGCCCTATCAGACGCATGTCTAATGGGTAGCGCGAGGGAACAGGTGTTTTGCGCGAGCGATTTGACCCTCAAGATGACCTCTGATAAAAAAACATTCAACATGAAAGTTGTCCGTCTTGTCGAAATGGTCAACATTGCTTTTAGGCTCATATTCATCTGAGGTCGTTTACCACCTCAAAAATTACCCGCAATGTGCAGCCAGTTTAAACCGAACAGTTTTGGAAAGTTCGGACAAAACCAATCCGAATTTGACTAGGGTTTTGGACGTGAATCCAAGCCTTTTCCTTGCACGGGAAGTCCAGCCGCCTCTTATATACCTAAGGGGTGACGGCCGATTGAATAACACACAATCGACATATCAATCTGTCATCTTTTATCTTTACCTTTACCTTCTCCCTTTGTTCTTCTTCTTCTCGTTCTTCGTTCGTTCTTCTTGTTGCAGGGCGGCGAACCTCGAGGCCCTAGGGGTGGTCAGGCCGACCTAGGGCAGCCCATAGCCACCACGCGCCCTGACGGGGTCCCTCCCGAGCGTGTGGGGTTTCGGGTGTACAAAAGCGCCCGTCGGATTGTCTTGCGTACCGCACTTCCGGCGGGTCTCCTTCGACGTGAGTTGCGGTGCATCACCCCCGGCATCGAGGGTACACAGTGACGTGTTCGTGTACGAACACACTTTTTGGCGACTCCGCTGGGGACGAAGCTTTGAACGGTCTCCGGCCCGTTCTTGCTACGAAGAGATCGTCATCTAGGGTTTGCAAGCTACAATGGTAATATGAATACCCGATTCACATATGTAGATGCAAATAATGCGTATGTTGTTGCTAGAACATCTAATGAGCATAATGTATCAGTTAGCCCTAGCTTTATCAATCATGCATATAATTATGTGCAAGGGCCGATGCAACAAAATCTCCATGATTCTACTTCATATAATTTTAACAACATGCAACATATGTATCCCAACTCCCATGCATCGGTAACCCCACAAATTTATATGCCGATGAATAACATGATGAGTTCGGTTAATCAAGTTGAGACACCCTATGTAGGAACTTCCAATGGTATGCAACAAAGTGTTTCAAGCTTTTATTCATCGGCAAATAATTTGCAGTATGTTAATCCAAACGTGCCAGTGGATAGGGGAATTGGCCATGTTACTACTAGTTATTTGGCCAATTACCCTCAAACATCATATGCTACACCTAATGCTACTAATTTTTTGGCACCATACGCAACTGTTGATGTCCATAATTCGGCTCCGCACCTTCATGGTCATGGCTGAATAAGTGAAACTTCTGCAGGAGCACAAATGCCTTCACCTACTACCATGGCATATCATGTACCCCCTGCACAATTACAAAATTTCGGCAACACACCATTATCGAAAGCGTCTCAAAGTATTGGGGGGCAATATGATGAAGATTGGGCAGAAATTGGTCGAAAAAAGCTTAAAGATAGCCTAGCTGCAATGTTTGCTGAATTTAGACAAGAACAAGCAACCTTGCGAATCAAAGAAAGAAAGAGTGGTGATTCGGATAACAAAGTTAATTCGGTTATTAAAAGCCGAATCAAATAGTATGTGTACTGAATTTATTGAAGAAAAAGAGGACGCCAAGGCATTGGAGAGTCATTTAAAAGTGGAGCAAAGTATTATTCAAGTATCACAACCATCATGCTCTCCCAGCGTGTATGAAGAGGTATGTCTAGCAAGTGATTTGCCTATTTTCATATTTGGTCATAGCTTTATTGTTGATGCATCTATTAGGAAAAATCTCGTAAGTAATTTTGAAAGACCAATGATGAAGGGTAATTTACTTGTTAGCAATAAAATTGTTACAAAGCATATCGGTCAATACATTGTACCATTCAGAGAGACTGATAGCAATAAAATTGTTACAAAGCATATCGGTCAATACATTGTACCATTCGAAGAGGCCGATAGTGACTTATTATTGGAGCCAAAGATCCCATTGCTTTATTTAAAGTTCATATCTAATTGGGTAGCTTTGCTTGCTTCATACATGGCTTACGCATGGTCTCAATTGAGACATGTGTGTTTTAACTATTTTTGTTTCAGAAATATAAAGCCAAGGTTAAATTATTTAGAGAAATATGATGCTAACATTATATCTTATCCAAAGACATCGGAGATAGAGTGCAAAACACAATGTATAGCCGAATGGGAAGATTCTAAATCTGAACCATTCATTTGCTTACCTCCAAAGTCGTTCGCACACCAAGATCGGCTAGAAAACAAAACGTATACCTTCGATTCAAACATGTGTGATCAAATCTTTGATTTATTGTTGAAAAATAATTACATTAGAATCCTTGATAACAATGTCAAACCATCTATCCAAGGATGAATTTATTGTAAGTTGCATGATTCGTTCAAGCATAGTATTGAGTATTGCAACATGTTTCGTCAAATAGTTAAATCGGCCATTGATAAAGGACGATTGAAATTTGTTGAGACACCAAGAGATGACGAGTCTATTCCAATTGGTCCCGATGGTAAAATGTTTTTGCATCGGCTGCTTCAAGCCGATCCATTTAAAGAGAAGATAAAAACTGCAGGTGATGGGATCAAGCTTTCAAGTAAAGAAGTTGAAGAGCATAATGAACATAATCTTGAGGGCGAGAATTCCATCGAATCTACAATGAAGATGCCAAGGACTGGGGGCAACAAGAAAATCCAAAGATCGGTGCAAGCACAGCCAAAGAAAACAAAAGCCGACGCAAGCACAAAGGTAAAAGGCCGAAAGTCACTTTCGCGCAACTATTGGAAAAATATCAGAAGATAAGTGAGGAGAGCAGTGCTTATCGGCCAACTAATGCAAAAGCATCAAGATCACCCCCTAGGCGCAAATCCAAGGATCGATATTGGCAAGAAGAGAATTTGAATGCAACTTACTCATATCCTTATTTTGGGCCATCAATGCCAATGTCGTGGATGCCTCCCTATGCTCACGCAAATCCATATCCATCATGGGACAAGTATAATACAAGGGCACATTCTCCATATTATTATAAAGCATCTCGCCAATATTATGCAATTCCAAGAAGACCAACATTCAATGAGCATTCATATGTTCAAGACCGTTTCAATTAAAAATAATCGGTCTGAAACACAAGGAAGAATAAGGAGGTGGTTGAGCAAGTCTACCGCGTCAAAAGAGATGGTCGTAAGAGTGCCACTTCAGCTATGATCTCAAATGATAAAGAGTCAACTAAATTATTGACATTGGCTATAAAAGGCAATGAGGCAAGCCAATCAAGTGCCAAATCTGAAGGGAAGAAGAGAGTGCACAAGGTAAAACAAGAATTGCCATTACTTCAAACAAAATCGCAGCCGGGGTGCCCACTCGGCTTATCGTATTGGCAAAACAAGAAGTTGCAAAAGCTTAGTGCACAAGAACTTGAAAATAGAAACATGACATGGGTTCCAAAAGGAAGTATTCAAAATAAGAATTATGTGCGAGCTTCCTTTACAAGGAGTGCGGCAAAGGTGAAGAAGGAAAATAGTGAAAACTATGAAGGACCAAGCCGAAGGTTTCAACATCTTCGGTCTATACATTATCCATATTCTTCAACTATGCCGTTGATGCCTATGCCATGGAATTCGTCATCAGGTATGATTGGTTACCATCAATGGGCTTATTTTAATCCATGGATGCAATATAATTTCTTACATCATGAAAGGGTATTACCAAATCATCATATGTTCGATTAGCTTCACTTTTGTTGCTAATCTAAATGGCCGATATATACCTATCGTCCTAAGCACGTACAAATGGCCGATGGAGTGTTGACGTCGTGCTTAGAAAAACTTTGTGCAGATTATTTTTTGGCTCACAAGTTTTGTTGAAAAACAGGGGGCATGTGTTGACACCAGTTTTTGGCATGGTCAAAAACATAATTAAGATGGCCTCAAATGGAAAAGTGCTCAAAGTGAGTAAGTTCCGTATCATCAAAAGAAGAAACTTTGATATTTGGGCCATAGCCATACGAACTCATCTCTAAGGCCGAATTTGTGTTTGAAGTATTGAGATTTTGTATTCAGAACACTAATTGGCTGATTACACCCCAAGGGAGGCCTCATATGGAAAAATGATCTACACGATTTGTCTTCATCTCGTCGAAACAATCGATTTTGATATACAAATTGTCCAAATCCGAGTCTGTATGCAAAAGTTAGAGCAATCGGAGTGCAGCCCTGTCATGAGGCGAGATGTGGCACGCCCTACCAGACGCATTTCTGATGGGTAGCGCGAGGGAACAGGTGTTTTGCGCGAGCGATTTGACCCTCAAGATGACCTCTGATAAAAAAACGTTCAACATGAATATTGTTCATCTTGTCGAAACGGTCAAGATTGCTTTTAGGCTCATTTTCATCCGAGGTCGTTTACCACCTCAAAAATTACCCGCAAGGTGCAGCCAGTTTAAACCGAACAGTTTTGGAAAGTTCGAACAAAACCAATCCAAATTTGACTAGGGTTTTGGATGTGAATCCAAGACTTTTCCTTGCACGGGAAGTCCAGCCGCCTCTTATATACCTAAGGGGTGACGGCCGATTGAACAACACACAATCGACATATCAATCTATCATCTTTTATCTTTACCTTTACCTTCTCCCTTTGTTCTTCTTCTTCTCGTTCTTCGTTCGTTCTTCTTGTTGCAGGGCGGCGAACCTCGAGGCCCTAGGGGCGGCCAGGCTGACCTAGGGCAGCCCATAGCCACCGTGCGCCCTGGTGGGGTCCCTCCCAGGCGTGTGGGGTTTTGGGTGTACAAAAGCGTCCGCCGGATTGTCTTGCGTACCGCGCTTCCGGCGGGTCTCCTTCGACGTGAGTTGCGGTGCATCACCCCCGGCATCAAGGGTATACGGTGACGTGTTCGTGTGTGAACAGTAGTGGCGCTGGATGTTGACAAGATTCGGGCATTTCAAGCCCGAAACCTTGGGCGCTTTTAGATCGTTGGTGGTGTCCACCGTGGCGAGACTGTAGTCGGAGCTGTCGATAAACCTGGAGAAACGCTCGCAAGGCCTTGTGGCCAGGTGGTAGTGGTAGACGAGGACGTCATGTTGCACACACAACTAGGCGACGGCAACCTTCTGATCGTGGCCGGCACGACCCATGTGTACCCGAGGTCGAAGCCGACCACTTGGTACTTGTCCTCGGCAAGGAACTTCTCCATAGTTTGGATGGAGCTCCCCACCGATACCGGATCATTCATGTACACCACCGAGAGAGCCTTCCCCCTCACGTGGGTGTCCACAACATGTTGCGTGGTGAACTTCCCGCCATTGTCGTCATAGGTCGCTGGGAGCGCCATTGGAGCCACGGGGAGCGCCAATGGAACCGCTGGATGTCCTCTCTGTATGTGTCCTCATGGGTGTGCTTATTGTGTCGTGTGAGACGAGAGATGAAGGTAAATGGCGGCGGGAATAAAAGGGGGCTGGGCAACGTGGATTCTCGGCGCGTCCTCATGGCAGTTTTTGCAGCGGGTAACTGCATCGTCGTGTCGTGCCCGGCGCAATCGCATGCACACGAACGTGCGTGATCGTGCGTCGGTCCCAAACACTGGGAGCACGCATGAAGGGACGAGGGCAGAGCACCCGGAGGGACGCGGGAGCAGAGCGCACCGCGGCCGCCTCAACCACAAGCAACCACACGCATAGAGTAGTTGAACACACAGGAACTGATCACCTACAAGCGGGCCGACAGTTGCATCGCTGCATAGAGAGCAACCGTGTGCTACTACCTCCATCTAGTCTATAGTCCCCTTTATATTATGTGCCATACTTTTCCCTCAAATTTAAACAACAAAATGTTAATGCATGTTATAAAAATTATATAATTGGAAACGATGTTCAAATACGAATCCAACTATATAATCTTTGGCGACATGCATTCGTATTTTATTAGTTAAATCATACTTATTAACCAGGATGGGGGTATAGTAGGTAATTAAATCGCAAATGTTTTTATTAACCGTATGTGTATGTGCCCTTCGTCCTCCTCTTGCATGTCTTGTCACCCCGCTGCCGCAGACGGCATACAGCACAAGCTTGCGCAGGGGCGTTCTTTTGGCCAAACGGTGGCGCTAATGAATACTTGGTGAGCCCTTTCCCACGCAACCTTGCAGGTTCCCGCGCAAGCTTCCCGCCCGACTCGGTGAAATCCCCCAAAATCCAAATGCTTACCGTCCTGCTATATAAACCCTCATGGTCGGCGAGTCCTGCGTCGGATTTTCCCCTCCCTCCCTGTAGCTTATCTCGTCTGCTTCTCCCACAATCGACAATGGCACCGGTCCGTCATTGTCGCTTAGCCACTCCGCCATCATCAGAGGACAGCTCCAGCTCGGAAGCTACACCGCGGCGGCGGTGCAGTCCCCGGCGTAGTGTAGTGCGTGTGGCGGCCCTGTTGGGTGTGCGCGGAACACCCACCACACGCTCCGCCGCCGCTGCCCGTCGGCAGCTGTTGCCGGCTGCCGTTGCCACCACAGCATAGTCGAAAGCCAGGGCCATCTCCCGCTTTGCCGCCGTGGCCTGAAGGCGGGAGGTGGCCGTCATGGCCGCCACCCCACTACCGGCCACTGTGGCCATCACCTGCTCCGCCACCACGACACGAAGGCAGGAGGTGGTGGTCATGGCCGCCACCCCATCATTGGCCGTCATGGCCGCCAGCCCACCGTTGACCGCCGGGGTCATCACCCGCTCCGCCACTGCCGCCCGAAGGCGGGAGGCGGAGGTGGATGCCCGCACGTGCGTCAGCGACCTTGCGCGCTACACTGAGTTCCTGCGGGAGGAGGAGGAGCGCCTCGTCGAGCACGCAAAGAGCCTTACCGCCGCCGTGGCCGCGGCACACGCCGCCTCGGAGGCGAGGAATCATGAGATCTACGAGGAGAAACACCGCTTTGAGAGGGGTCGTCTGGAGCAGCAGAGGGCGTTCAAGGTGAGTGTCGCTGAAGCTGCGGCAGTGGCAGGCACCGTATTGCAGTTGTCCAGCTCGTCGGTAGGCTCCTCCTCTGCCTCTTACTGAGTGGTGGTGGTGGTGATGGTGGTGGTGGTGGTGGTGGTGGTGGTGGTGGTAGTAGTAGTAGGGGCTATTTTGTTCAGTTCATCTGACTATATATGTGGTGGAACTGTACAACATACTTAAAATTAGCTAGTATATATACTTGAACTAGCTATTTCAGTACGTAGATGGCAACAATTGGGGAAAAGTTTGGTCGGTTTAGCTGTCGAGTTGAACTATTTGTATAAATTAAGAACAACTGCTTAATCTATGAATAAAATCTATGCTTAATTACTGAATTTTAGTTGCAAAAATTAGATACTGCTAGTGATTTTTAGCTTCATATTTTGACAAATCGCAGTGTTACAAGGTTGCCAAATGGCAATGTTACTAGATCAACAAATGTCAATATTTCCCAAATTGACAACCGTTTGCGATCAAGTGCAAATCTTACCAAATTGTTTGTAAGTGGTTGCACACGGGTCATCCATAACAACCGTTTTCTTTGAAGAGTTGCACAAATCCTGCTCTCACTTTGCATACGGGTGTTCTATCTAAAACGTTTGCGATCAAGTGTTGCACAAATCCTGCTCGGCACATTTTCCCTTAGCTTCCTGGGGAAGCTGTCGGTTTGCATACGGCGGCACTGAGAGGTAGCGTTCGACGACGGCGTCCCATGCCGCTGAGGGGGGCGCGCACACAGAGAGGAAGGCGGGCGGCCATGGAAGTCAAAGGACTCGCTTCCAAGTGAGCCTGCGTAGCGTACAACTCGCAAGCTTTCCAGTGAGCCTGTGCATTTGAGAACAGTTTGCACACCTCTCGGTCAGCCTGCGCACCGGACTACGCTCGCACGCCTCCCGTTTAGTCAAGGTAAAAAGTTGTCCGCACGGCACCTCCTATAGCCATTAAAACCAAGACACATGGCATCACGTGAATGGTTAACAGAACGCACACGATTTGAATTATACAAACGTTTGAGATATTAAAGTGGCAGCTATTTTCTCAAAATGCCTTTGTTGGTTGTCATTATTTGAGTGCGCCTTCTCTCAAAATGGACACAAAAAATACCACAGCATGTCGTGTACCATTCCATGATAGCATGCCAAGTTTCATGAATTTCAGACGAGTTTTCGATTTACTAGAATTTAAAAATAAAGTATCTCAATGTTTTGTCGGCAATCAACGGTGCCCTGGTGTTTGAAATTCATTCCCATTTCTTGCATGGGACCCAAGCATGCACCCAAGGACAGAGATTTGATTTTTTCAACCAATTTATATGCACTAGAGCATGTGCATGTAGTTCAAATTTGAATTTTGCACATAAATGCATTGAAAACTCAGTTAATGCATAAAAATGTCCAAACGAACCCTGAAAATCACAAAAATTGACACAACACTCATGTTGTTCTATGTCGACACAAGAAAAATTTTGAAAGCAATAAGAGGCAATGGATATCGTTTCGTCGCAAAGGTCGGACGTTCCCTACCGAAAGTCCGAAACCATCATGCTTGTTGTGAGAAGCTCTGGTTTGTGAGACACATATACCCAAACCTGCCCCAAATGGGACAAAAAATTACCACGACATGTTGACGTCGCTCCATGATAGCATGCCAAGTTTCATGAATTTCAGACAGAGTTTTGGATTTGCTAGATTATAAAAACCAGGTATCTCAATGTTTTGCCGGCAATCAACGGTTCCCTGGTGTTTGAAATTCATTCCCATTTCTTGCAAGGGACCTAAGCATGCACCCAAGGACACAGATTTGATTTTTCAACCAATTTGTATGCACTGGAGCATGTGCATGTAGTTCAAATTTGAATTATGCACATAAATGCATTGAAAACTCAGTTAATGCATAAAAATGTCCAAACGAACCCTGAAAAATCACAAAAATTGACACAACTCTCATGTTCTTCTATGTTGACACGAGAAAAATTTTGAAAGCAATAAGAGGCAATGGATATTGTTTCGTCCCCAAAGGTGGGACATTCCCTACCGAAACCATCATGCTTGTTGTGAGAAGCTCCGATTTGTGAGAAGCATATACCCAAACTTGCCCCAAATGGGACAAAAAATTTAGCGCGGCATGTTTATGCCGCTCCATGATAGCATGCCAAGTTTCATGAATTTCAGACGAGTTTTGGATTTACTAGAATTTAAAAACCAGGTATCTCAATGTTTTGCCGGCAATCAATGGTGCCCTGGTGTTTGAAATTCATTCCCATTTCTTGCATGGGACCTAAGTATGCACCCAAGGACACAGATTTTATTTTTCAACCAATTTATATGCACTGGAGCATGTGCATGTAGTTCAAATTTGAATTATGCACATAAATGCATTAAAAACTCAGTTAATGCATAAAAATGACCAAATGAAGCCCAAAAAATCACAAAAATTGATACAACACTCCTATTGTTCTATGTTGACAAGAGAATTTTCTTGAAAGCAATAAGAGGCAATGGATATCATTTCGTCCCCAAAGGTGGGACGTTCCCTACCGAAACCATCATGTTTGTTGTGAGAAGCTCTGGTTTGTGAGAAGCATATACCCAAACCTGCCCCAAATGGGACAAAAGTTTTACCACGTCATGTTGATGCCGCTCCATGATAACATGCCAAGTTTCATGAATTTCAGACGAATTTTGGATTTACTAGAATTACAAAAGCAAGTACATCGACGTTTGCCGGAGAGCCACGGTGCTGTGGTATTCAAATTTCATCCCCATTTCTTGCATGGGACATAAGCATAAACCCATGGACACATATATGATTTTACAACCCATGTTGGTGCACCAGAGGATGTGCATGTAGTTTAATTTTGAATTGTGCACCTAAAATGGCTAGAAAACCAATTTAATGTATAAAATGCTTAAACAAACCCTGAATAATTCCAATTCTTTTACGACACACATATAGTTGCATGTTCACTGCAGATAAAAGGTATAGCAATTCAAACACCGTCCATTGTCATTGTGACCCATTATGTAATTCAAATCAAGATGAAAAATCAATTAGATCGCACACAGTTTATTATCACCAACCATGTGAGATGCAGCAAAAAATATCCTGGAGCACCGTCGGTGTATAGTACGCCTATGGCTTACGCGAGAGGGTGCATCAGCTATAGTCCATGATAGGCATCTCAAGCACACTAGCTCGCTCCTCAAATATCCTTTCACTGTTCAATCATCGCCGGTGAAAGATGGGCATGTGGACCCACGTCATGCCGGCAACTTCGGTGGCCCACTCCGGCGAGAGCGCGGCCGCAGCCGCCATGCGCGTGCTAACAAGGTGCATGAGCGCGACCGCAATCTGCGACCGGGCGGCCAAGGCAGCCCAAACGGCCGCTGTTGCTTCTCAGGTGGCGGCAGCAACATCTGCCTCGGGGATAGCAACTGGTGAGAGCGGCACAGCAGCTGTCCATTCTACAGCGATAGCCTTAGCCCTGATGGAGGCCGCCCACGACCAAGTAGAGGTCGCCCATCACTACAAAAAATACACTTCCGTGATGATACGTGTTTGTCACAGTAGGTCAGTTTTGTTGTCATGCATGTACATCCATGACAAATTTATGACAGAATCAAGATAGTCATACATGTGCTGTCGTAGAAGTGTTCCATGACATTACCAAAATTATCATCACGGAAGTGTCCACTTCCATGATAATAAATCGCGCGTCACAGAAGTGATTTCGTCAAGGGTGACCGACACGTGGCATCCACCGTAACGGAACGCCGTTAAGCTCTCGGGTCGGGTTTTGGATCCGATAACACGTTAACAGCCCCGACCAATGGGGATTTTGTTGGGGAACATAGCAATAATTCAAAATTTTCCTACGTGTCACCAAGATCAATCTATGGAGTCATCTAGCAACGAGGGAGGAGTGGATCTATATACCCTTGTAGATCGCGCGCGGAAGCATTCAAGAGAACGGGGTTGATGGAGTCGTACTCGTCGTGATCCAAATCACCGATGATCCTAGCGCCGAACGGACGGCACCTCCGCGTTCAACACACGTACAGAGCAGCGATGTCTCCTCCTTCTTGATCCAGCAAGGGGGGAGGAGAGGTTGATGGAGATACAGCAGCACGACGGCATGGTGGTGGAAGTAGCGGGATTCCAACAGGGCTTCGCCAAGCGCTGCGGGAGGAGGGAGATGTGTCATGGGAGGGAGAGGGAGGCGCCAGGGCTTAGGTTGGGCTGCCCTCCCTTCCCCCCACAATATATAGGGCCAAGGGAGAGGGGGGAGGCACAGCCTTGGCCCTTCCTCCAAGGAAGGGTGCGGCCAGGGAGGAGTCCCACCTCCCCAAGGCACCTCGGAGGTGCCTTCCCCCTTTAGGACTCTTCCTTTTCCTTGACTCTTGGCGCATGGGCCTTTTGGGGCTGGTGCCCTTGGCCCATATAGGCCAAGGCGCACACCCCTACAGCCCATGTGGCCCCCCGGGGCAGGTGGACCCCCTTGGTGGACCCCCGGACCCCTTTCGGCACTCTCGGTACAATACCGATAATGCGCGAAACTTTTCCGGCGACCAAAACAAGACTTCCCATATATAAATATTTACCTCCGGACCATTCCGGAACTCCTAGTGATGTCCGCGATCTCATCCGGGACTCCGAACAACTTTCGGGTTACCGCATACTAATATCTCTATAACCCTAGCGTCACCGAACCTTAAGTGTGTAGACCCTACGGGTTCGGGAGACATGCAGACATGACCGAGATGACTCTCCGGTCAATAACCAACAGCGGGATCTGGATACCCATGTTGGCTCCCACATGTTCCACGATGATCTCATCGGATGAACCACGATGTCAAGGACTTAATCAATCCCGTATACAATTCCCTTTGTCTAGCGGTACGATACTTGCCCGAGATTCGATCGTCGGTATCCCAATACCTTGTTCAATCTCGTTACCGGCAAGTCTCTTTACTCGTTTCGTAACACATCATCCCATGATCAACTCCTTGATCACATTGTGCACATTATGATGATGTCCTACCGAGTGGGCCCAGAGATACCTCTCCGTTTACACGGAGTGACAAATCCCAGTCTCGATTCGTGCCAACCCAACAGACACTTTTGGAGATACCTGTAGTGTACCTTTATAGCCACCCAGTTATGTTGTGACGTTTGGCACACCCAAAGCACTCCTACGGTCTCCGGGAGTTACACAATCTCATGGTCTAAGGAAATGATACTTGACATTAGAAAAGCTTTAGCATACGAACTACATGATCTTGTGCTAGGCTTAGGATTGGGTCTTTGTCCATCACATCATTCTCCTAATGATGTGATCCCGTTATCAATGACATCCAATGTCCATGGTCAGGAAACCGTAACCATCTATTGATCAACGAGCCAGTCAACTAGAGGCTTACTAGGGACATGGTGTTGTCTATGTATCCACACATGTATCTGAGTTTCCTATCAATACAATTCTAGCATGGATAATAAATGATTATCATGAACAAGGAATATAATAATAACTAATTTATTATTGCCTCTAGGGCATATTTCCAACAGTCTCCCACTTGCACTAGAGTCAATAATCCAGTTCACATCGATATGTGATTAACACTCAAGGTCACATCCCCATGTGACTGACACCCAAAGAGTTTACTAGAGTCAATAATCTAGTTCACATTACCATGTGATTAACACTCGATGAGTTCTTGGTTTGAACATGTTATGCTTGTGAGAGATGTTATAGTCAACGGGTCTGAATCTTTCGGATCCGTATGTACTTCACAAATCTCTATGTCATCTTGTAGATGCAGCTACTACGCTATATTTGGAGCCATTTCAAATAACTGTTCTACTTGGAGCTATTCTAAATTGTTGCTCCATTATACGTATCCGGTATCTCTACTCAGAGCTATCCGGATAGGTGTTAAGCTTGCATCGACGTAACTCTTTACATCGAACTCTTTATCACCTCCATAACCGAGAAACATATCCTTATTCCTATAAGGATAATTTAGACCGCTATCTGGTGATCTACTCCTAGATTACCTTTGTACCCTCTTGCCAGATGTGTGGCAAGGCACACATCAGGTGCGGTACTCAGCATGGCATACCGTATAGAGCCTATGACAAAAGCATAGGGGACGACCTTCGTCCTTCCTCTTTCTTCTGCCGTGGTCGAGCTTTAAGTCTTAACTTCATACCTTACAACTCAGGCAAGAACTCCTTCTTTGACTGGTCCATCTTGAACACCTTCTAGATCATGTCAAGGTATGTGCTCATTTGAAAGTACCATTAAGAATTTTGATCTATCCTTATAGATCTTGATGCTCAATGTTCAAGTAGCTTAATCCAGGCTTTCCATTGAAAAATACTTTCCAAATAACCCTATATGCTTTCCAGAAATTCTACGTCATTTCTGATCAACAATATGTCAACATATATTTATCAGAAATTCTATAGTGCTCCCACTCACTTCTTTGGAAATACAAGTTTCTCATAAACTTTGTATAAACCCAAAACTTTGATCATCATCAAAGCATACATTCCAACTCCGAGATGCTTACTCCAGTCCTTAGAAGGATTGCTGGAGCTTTGCATACTTATTAGCATCTTTCAGGATTGAAAAAACCTTCCGGTTGTATCACATACAACCTTTCCTCAAAAAAACGTCGAGGAAAGAATGGTTTTTGGCATCCGATCTGCAAGATTTCACAAATAACGTAGTAATTGCTAATATAATTCCAACAGACTCTTAGCATCGCTACGAGTGAGAAAGTCTCATCGTAGTCAACTCCTTGAACTTGTCGGAAAACATCTAAACGACAAGTCAAGCTTTCTTAATGGTGATACTTACCATCATTGTCCGTCTTCCTTTTAAAATCCATATCCTTACGACCATCAAGTAGTTCTTCCAAAGTCTACACTTTGTTTTCATATATGGATCCTCTCTCGAATTATATGGCCTCAAGCCATTTTTGGAATCCAGGCCCACCATCGCTTCTCCATAGCTCGTAGGTTCATTGTTGTCTAGCAACATGACTTCCAAGACAGGATCACGTACCATTCTGAAGTAGTACGCATCCTTGTCGTCCCACGAGGTTTGGTAGTGACTTGATCTGAAGTTTCATGATCACTATCATAAGCTTCCACTTCAATTGGTGTAGGTGCCACAGGAACAACTTCCTGTGCCCTGCCACACACTAGTTGAAGAGACGGTTCAATAACCTCATCAAGTCTCCACCATCCTCCCACTCAATTCTTTGAGAGAAACTTTTCCTCGAGAAAGGACCCGATTCTAGAAACAATCCCTTATTGCTTTCGGATCTGAGACAGGAGGTATACCCAACTGTTTTGGGTGTCCTATGAAGATGCATTTATCCGCTTTGGGTTCGAGCTTATCAGCCTGAAACTTTTTCACACAAGCGTCGCAGCCCCAAACTTTTAAGAAATGACAGCTTAGGTTTCTCTAAACCATAGTTCATACGGTGTCATCTCATCGAAATTACGTGGTGCCCTATTTAAAGTGAATGTGGTTGTCTCTAATGCCTAACCCATAAACTATTGTGGTAATTCGATAAGAGACATCATGGTATGCATCATATCCAATAGGGTGCAGTTATGATGTTCGGACACACCATCACACTTTGCTGTTCCAGGCTGTATTAGTTGTGAAACAATTTCCACAATGTCTTAATTCTGTGCCAAACTCGTAATTCAGATATTCATCTCTATGATCATATCATAGATATTTTATCCTCTTGTCATGATGATCTTTTAACTTCACCCTGAAATTACTTGAACCTTTCAATAATTCCGACTCGTGATTCATCAAGTAAATATACTCAACATCTACTCAAATCATCCGTGAAGTAAGAACATAACGATATCCAGTACATGCCTCAGCACTCATTGGACTGCACACATCAAAATGTATTACTTCCAACAAGTTGCTTTCTAGTTCCATTTTACTGAAAACGAGGCTTTCAGTCATCTTGCCCATGTGGTATGATTTGCATGTCTCAAGTGATTCAAAATCAAGTGAGTCCAAACGGTCCATTTGCATGGAGTTTCTTCATGCATATACACCAATAGACATGGTTTGCATGCCTCAAACTTTTCAAAAACGAGTGAGCCCAAAGATTCATCAACATGGAGCTTCTTCATGCGTTTTATACCGATATGACTTAAGTGGCAGTGCCACAAGTAGGTGGTACTATCATTACTATCTTTTGGCATGAACATGTGTATCACTACGATCGAGATTCAATAAACCATTCATTTTAGGTGTAAGACCATTGAAGGTATTATTCAAATAAACAGAGTAACCATTATTCTATTTAAATGAATAACCGTATTGCGATAGACATAATCCAATCATGTCTATGCTCAACGCAAACACCAATCTCGATGGTAGAGGGAGCGTGCGATGCTTGATCATATCAACATTGGAAATACTTCCAACACATATCGTCAGCTCACCTTTAGCTAGTCTCCGTTTATTCCGTAGCTTTTATTTCTAGTTACTAACACTTAGCAACCGAACCGGTATCTAATACCCTGGTGCTACTAGGAGTACTAGTAAAGTACACATCAACACAATGTATATCCAATATACTTCTATCGACCTTGCCAGCCTTCTCATCTACCAAGTATCTAGGGTAATTCTGCTCCAGTGGCTGTTCCCCTTATTACAGAAGCACTTAGTCTCGGGTTTGGGTTCAACCTTGGGTTTCTTCACTAGAGCAGCAGCTGAATTGTTGTTTCATGAAGTATCCCTTCGTGCCCTTGACCTTCTTGAAACTAGTGGTTTCACCAACCATCAACAATTGATGCTCCTTGATTTCTACTTTTGTGGTGTCAAACATCGCGAATATCTCAAGGATCATCATATATGTCCCTGATATATTATAGTTCATCATGAAGCTCAAGCAGCTTGGTGGTAATGACTTCGGAGAACCATCACTATTTCATCTGGAAGATCAACTCCCACTCGATTCAAGTGATTGTTGTACTCAGACAATCTGAGCACAAGTTCAACAATTGAGCTTTTCTCCCTTAGTTTGCAGGCTAAGAAAATCGTCGGAGGTCTTATACCTCTTGACGTGGGCACGAGCCTGAAATCCCAATTTCAGTCCTCAAAACATCTCATATGTTTCGCGACGTTTCAAAAACGTTTTCAGTGCCTCAATTCTAAACCGTTTAACTGAACTATCACGTAGTTATCAAAATGTGTATGTCAGATGTTCTCAACATCCACAGACGACGTTCGAGGTTTAGCACACTGAGTGGTGCATTAAGGACATAAGCCTTCTATGAAGAAATGAGGACAATCCTCAGTTTACGGACCTAGTCCGCATAATTGGTTCTATCAACTTTCAACTACATTTTTCTCTAGGAACATATCTAAACAGTAGAACTGAAGCGCGAGCTACGACATAATTTGCAAAGACCTTTTGACTATGTTCAGGATAATTAAGTTCATCTTATGAACTCCCACTCAGATAGACATCCCTCTAGTCATCTAAGTGATTACATGATCCGAGTCAACTAGGCCGTGTCCGATCATCACGTGAGACGGACTAGTCAACATCGGTAAACATCTACATGTTGATCGTATCTACCATACGACTCATGCTCGACCTTTCGGTCTCTTGTGTTCCGAGGCCATGTCTGTACATGCTAGGCTCGTCAAGTTAACCTAAGTGTTTCGCATGTGTTCCGAGGCCATGTATGTACATGCTAGGCTCGTCAACACCCGTTGTGTTCGAACGTAAGAATCTATCACACCCGATCATCACGTGGTGCTTCGAAACGACGAACTTTCGCAACGGTGCACAGTTAGGGGGAACGTCTTCTTGAAATTTTAGTGAGGGATCATCTTATTTACTACCGTCGTTCTAAGAAAATAAGATGTATAAACATGATAAACATCACATGCAATCAAATAGTGACATGATATGGCCAATATCATATTGCTCCTTTTGATCTTCATCTTCGGGGCTCCATGATCATCATCATCACCGGCATGACACCATGATCTCCATCATCATGATCTCTATCATCGTGTCTTCATGAAGTTGTCTCGTCAACTATTACTTCTACTACTAAAGCTAACGGTTAGCAATAAAGTAATTACATGACGTTTATGTTGACACGCAGGTCATAAATAAATTAAGACAACTCCTATGGCTCCTGCCGGTTGTCATACTCATCGACACGCAAGTCGTGATTCCTATTACAAGAACATGATCAATCTCATACATCACATATATCATTCATCACATCCTTTTGGCCATATCACATCACATAGCATACCCTGCAAAAACAAGTTAGACGTCCTCTAATTGTTGTTTGCATGTTTTACGTGGCTGCTATGGGTTTCTAGCAAGAACGTTTCTTACCTACGCAAAAACCACAACATGATATGCCAATTGCTATTTACCCTTCATAAGGACCCTTTTCATCGGATCCGATTCGACTAAAGTGGGAGAGACAGACACCCGCTAGCCACCTTATGCAACTAGTGCATGTCAGTCGGTGGAACCAGTCTCACGTAAGAGTACGTGTAAGGTCGGTCCGGGCCGCTTCATCCCACAATGCCACCGAATCAATATTGGACTAGTAACGGTAAGCATATTGAACAAAATCAATGCCCACAACTACTTTGTGTTCTACTCGTGCATAGAAACTACGCATAGACCTAGCTCATGATGCCACTGTTGGGGAACGTAGCAATAATTCAAAATTTTCCTACGTGTCACCAAGATCAATCTATGGAGTCATCTAGCAACGAGGGAGGAGTGGATCTACATACCCTTGTAGATCGCGCGCGGAAGCGTTCAAGAGAACGGGGTTGATGGAGTCGTACTCGTCGTGATCCAAATCACCGATGATCCTAGCGCCGAACGGACGGCACCTCCGCGTTCAACACACGTACGGAGCAGCGATGTATCCTCCTTCTTGATCCAGCAAGGGGGGAGGAGAGGTTGATGGAGATCCAGCAGCACGACGGCATGGTGGTGGAAGTAGCGGGATTCCAACAGGGCTTCGCCAAGCGCTGCGGGAGGAGGGAGATGTGTCATGGGAGGGAGAGGGAGGCGCCAGGGCTTAGGTTGGGCTGCCCTCCCTTCCCCCCACTATATATAGGGCCAAGGGAGAGGGGGGAGGCACAGCCTTGGCCCTTCCTCCAAGGAAGGGTGCGGCCAGGGAGGAGTCGCACCTCCCCAAGGCACCTCGGCGGTGCCTTCCCCCTTTAGGACTCTTCCTTTTCCTTGACTCTTGGCGCATGGGCCTTTTGGGGCTGGTGCCCTTGGCCCATATAGGCCAAGGCGCACACCCCTACAGCCCATGTACCCCCCCGGGGCAGGTGGACCCCCGGACGCCAGGGCAGGTGGACCCCCGGACCCCTTTCGGCACTCCCGGTACAATACCGATAATGCGCGAAACTTTTCCGGCGACCAAAACAAGACTTCCCATATATAAATCTTTACCTCTGGACCATTCCGGAACTCCTCGTGACGTCCGGGATCTCATCCGGGACTCCGAACAACTTTCGGGTTACCGCATACTAATATCTCTATAACCCTAGCGTCATTGAACCTTAAGTGTGTAGACCCTACGGGTTCGGGAGACATGCAGACATGACCGAGATGACTCTCCGGTCAATAACCAACAGCGGGATCTGGATACCCATGTTGGCTCCCACATGTTCCACGATGATCTCATCGGATGAACCATGATGTCAAGGACTTAATCAATCCCGTATACAATTCCCTTTGTCTAGCGGTACGATACTTGCCCGAGATTCGATCGTCGGTATCCCGATACCTTGTTCAATCTCGTTACTGGCAAGTCTCTTTACTCGTTTCGTAACACATCATCTCGTGATCAACTCCTTGATCACATTGTGCACATTATGATGATGTCCTACTGAGTGGGCCCAGAGATACCTCTCCGTTTACACGGAGTGACAAATCCCAGTCTCGATTCGTGCCAACCCAACAGACACTTTCGGAGATACCTGTAGTGTACCTTTATAGCCACCCAGTTACGCTGTGACGTTTGGCACACCCAAAGCACTCCTACGGTATCCGGGAGTTGCACAATCTCATGGTCTAAGGAAATGATACTTGACATTAGAAAAGCTTTAGCATACGAACTACATGATCTTGTGCTAGGCTTAGGATTGGGTCTTTGTCCATCACATCATTCTCCTAATGATGTGATCCCGTTATCAATGACATCCAATGTCCATGGTTAGGAAACCGTAACCATCTATTGATCAATGAGCCAGTCAACTAGAGGCTTACTAGGGACATGGTGTTGACTATGTATCCACACATGTATCTGAGTTTCCTATCAATACAATTCTAGCATGGATAATAAACGATTATCATTAACAAAGAAATATAATAATAACTAATTTATTATTGCCTCTAGGGCATATTTCCAACAGATTTTCCACGTGTAAAATTATCATCGGCTGGAGGAGACACGTGTCAACTCATCCAATGGGCGAGACGTGCCTATGATATGTTGACACGTTGACCGGCCCATCAAGTATAAATGGGCCGGCCCAACTGAAGGCCCACAAGATTTTGTGGACCATAATGGGCTGGCCTAGCTAAAGGCCCACGAGATTTTGCGGACCATAATGGGCTGGCCCAGCTAAAGGCCCACAAGATTTTGCGGGCCATAATGGGCCGGCCCAGGTAAAGGCCCACATGATTTTTTTGTGCCATAATGGGCCGGCCCAGGTAAAGCCCACAAGATTCTTGCGGGTCATAATGGGCCGGCACAGCTAAAGGCCCACGAGATTTCACCAACATTAACGGGTCGGCCCAGCTGTAGGCCCATAAGATTTTGTGGACCCTAGTAGGCTGGCCCATTAACTGCCTGCCATGTTTTGGGCCAAATGTCGGCCCATATTTGATCTGGTTAATTAATGGCCTGCCACGCTCTGGGCCTAATAGTGGCCCATATGAAATCTGACCAGTTAAAGGCCTACCACGTCTGGGCCAAATTACGGCCCAGATCAGGTCCGGCCCTTTAAGAGGCTTTGGGCTCAATTATGGCCCGTATCAGATTCGGCCCGTCAACTGGACACTATGCTTTTGGGCCCACTTGCTAAAGGCCCACTTAGTAATTCGGCCTGATATTAGTTTTTGGCCTGTTAAGGGCCCGTTTAACATTTCGGCCCTATATTAATTTCAGCATGTTAAAAGCCCGTCATATAGTTGGGCCTAACTACGGCCCGGTTTGCATCCGGCCTGCTCGCAGCCGATATCTGATTGGGCCAAACAAGGACCGAGACAATTTTTTGGCCTGTTAAAAGCCCGTGATTTGATTCGCAAAATCATGGGCCGGGGTTCATTTCGGGCTGCTGCCGGCCCGTGAGCTGATCGGCATGTTTCAGGCCCAACCTACATCGTGATTGCATGACGGCCCGATTATGTACCGTAATTTTACGGTTTGGCCGGTTTACTGTGAAGACAGGATATATATACAGTAAAATAGCTGCAGCATCGTGAATAAGAAAAAAACTATACTGTACAATAAAGAAATTACGGCATATTACATCCACTGGGCATCAAAGTTCGCCACTATGATAATAAAGCACAAGCAGACAGCAGATTACATACACTGGGCATCAAAGATCGCCACCAGTGCAAATAAACACGCCGACAAAATAATATACAAAACCGACAGCACTTAAATAGAGTTCAAGAAAGGTTAGCCCAGCTGGGGAGCTGCAGCGCAAGTAGCTGAGCAAGATGATGAGACTGCGCTTGTTCAACACTTATATCTTCCTCACTCTGAAAGATAAACAAGCAGACAGATGACAGGTTTTGCACATAAAAGTATCAGTACTGACAATTCATCACATTTCTTACTGACGAATAAAGTGACACAGTTTAAATTTGCATTAACACAATATGGTATTGTTCGGGTCAAGACATGGCAGGAAATGACATTGTGAAGGAGTTGGCAGCTTCACGACACCACTGGATTACAGATCAAGAACTCATAAGTATCAATGGTTAGTGTGCTGTCAATTTATACCATTTCAGATTGGCAAATAAAGAGACGGTTTAAATAATAGTAGAATGATATGATATTGTTCATAGTTAAGACATTGCAGAATATGACATTGTGCTGTAGTGGGTAGGTTCACCACACCACTGGATTACAGATGAAGAACAGAAGCCTACATGCAGTGCAAAAGAAGATCACTTGCTCTGTATAGTTTAATTTACATGGTATGAAGAAGGAACTTGGTTGTACAACTGAAAACTTAAATTGAGAAAGGACGAACTTTTGTTTATGAACTACATATAATAAACTTTAAACAAGCAATTTGATGCAAATACCAAAAATAAACAGCTGTTGTAGTCATGCCTAACCAAATATGTACAACAAAGTTTGAAGGCTTGAGATGGACAAACTTACATTATTGGTGAAGACAGGCTCTATAAAGGCCTTGTCCATGATAATGGGGGGGCAATTCAAGAAGTTTACCACAGAATCTTCTTCAAAAGCATTGCCTTTATTCTACATTTTGTTAAGAGTAAATATAGATGTGATAATATTCCAAAAAATGGAGAATATTTAAGATAAGATGAAGAGTGATGCTATATAACCAAGTAGCTATAAATGTAAGTGCAGCGATACAGGCAAAAGGTACAGCCAAGAGCAATGCACGGCTAAACTTCTTCAGTACCAACCTTATGGTAAGAGTAAATATAGATCTGATGTGTAGAAAATGGAGGGCAAAGGAAAATAAGCTGTAGAGTGATGGTACATGAACACCTACCTGTCATTATAAGTACACTGATAAAGGACAGCATGTACTTACAAGAACAATGCAGAGCTAAAAAAACATTGGCATTGGATATATTCTACACTAATGTAACCATTCATACAGATTAGATAATTTGGAGCGAACAATTGATAAAAACATTGGCATTGGATATATTCTACACTAATGTAAGCATTTGAGTGGAAAAACATGGTACGATGACAGATGGAATATATATTGATAATGGATGGGCATGGCATCTCGACATATATGATGAGTAAACTAAGCAGATGGCGTATAACGCCCTCGATGCGGCTATAGCTCCCACGTGTCGAGGCACGACTTAGAGACATAACCGCATTGAAAGCAATGTTGCAAGTTAGGCAATCTTCACAACATCCCATATAATATAGATAATAAAAGGGGAGATACATAGTTGGCTTACACTCGCCACGTCATTCAAAGTACATAAATAGCATTACAACATTCAAACACTCATGGCCCGACTACATCGCCAAAATAAAAGAACAACCCAACATGCGACACGGTCCCGATCACCCCAACTGGGCACCACTACTGATCATCAGGGAAAGACACGTAGTATCGGCGTGAGTCCTCGTCGAAATCCCACTTGAGCTCAAGCGCGTCATCTGGAGCGGAATCATCAGGCCCTGCATCTGGTTTGGAAGTAATCTGTGAGCCACAGGGACTCAGCAATCCCGCACCCTGGCGATCAAGACTATTTAAGCTTAATAGGTAAGGCAAGGCAAATATGTGGAGCTGCAGCAAGCGACTAGCATATATGGTGGCTATCCTGTTCGCAAAAGAGACCGAGAAGAGGAGGCAAAGCGCGAGCGCGTAACTAGAGGGCATCCTGCGGCAAGCATTACTCCAACACCGTGTTCACTTTCCAGACTCCGCCGAGAAGAGACCATCACGGTAACTCACACTGTTGATTCATTTTAATTAAGTTAAGGTTCAAGTTATCTACAACCGGACATTAACAAATTCCCATCTGCCCATAACCGCGGGCACGGCTTTTGAAAGTTCAAATCCCTGCAGGGGAGTCCCAACTTAGCCCATGACAAGCTCTCACGGTCAACGAAGGAATAGACCTCCTCCCGAGACATTCCGATCAGACTCGGTATCCCGGTTCTTCAAGACACTTCGACCAGTTAAAACAAATCCAGCAACACCGCCCGAATGTGCCGACAAATCCCGATAGGAGCTGCACATATCTCGTTCTCAGGGCACAATCGGATAAGCAATCCGTACAACTAAAACCAGCCCTCGAGTTTCCCCAAGGTGGCGCTGCAAGGGGCTCTAGGTTGGACCAACACTCAGAGGAGCACTGGCCCGGGGGGGTTTAAAATAAGATGACCCTCGGGCTCCAGAAACCCAAGGGAAAAAGAGGCTAGGTGGCAAATGGTAAAACCAAGGTTGGGCATTGCTGGAAAAGCTTTAATCAGGGCGAACTATCCAGGGGTTCCCATTATAACCCAACCGCGTAAGGAACGAAAATCCAGTAACATAACACCGATATGACGGAAACTAGGGCGACAAGAGTGGAACAAAACACTAGGCGAGAGGCCGAGCCTTCCACCCTTTACCAAGTATATAGATGCATTAAGATAACATGGCAATATAATGATATCCCAACAAGTAAATAATGTTCCAACAAGGAACGGTCTCCAATCTTCACCTGCAACTAGCAACGCTATAAGAGGGGCTGAGCAAAGCGGGAACATAGCCAATCAACGGTTTGCTAGGACATGGTGGGTTAGAGGCTTAACATGGCAATTTGGGAGGCATGATAAGCAAGTGGTAGGTATCATAGCATAGGCATAGCAAAAGAGCGAGCATCTAGCATAGCAAAGATAGTAGTGATATCGAGGGTATGATCATCTTGCCTGCAAAGTTGTCAGAGTTGACTGGATCCTCGAAAGCAAACTCAATGGGCTCCTTGTTAGCGAACTCGTCTCCCGTCTCTACCCAAACAAGACAAACAAGCAACAAGGACACAATCAACCACGTGCAAACTCAAACAACATGATGCAAGGATGGTATGCTATGCGGGATGCAATATGTGATGCATATGCCAGATTTGACAAGGAATGAATGAACCTGGCCTCAACTTGGAAATCCAAGTATGCCACTGGAAAGATGAGATGAAATCGCTTGAAAACGATATAAAGAACGCCGGAATCGGAGTTACGGTTTGGAAATGGCAACAATTCAAATATGGCCACGTTCCGTGATTTACAGCAAGTAGCCATCTAAATGCAACAAGATGAACATGCTACAGCACCCAATCATGGCAAAAAAATACATGGCAGGGATCCGTTCATGATGCTTAACAAAAGACTAGCACTGAGCTACGGCCAATTCATCCATTAACAGGTTCAAACAAGCATGGCAAAAATGCATTTGGCAAACAGATTTTAGACTTAGTGAAATTAACACTTGTCTGAAATTTCAGATCAGATAGCACTCTTTGGAGCATGAAAACTATATGCTACAGGACCTGGACATGGCAAAGTAAAGCATGGCATGGAGCTACTCAAAGATCTTAACAAAATTCCCTTAGTGACCTTGAGACAAAAGGGATCAGAAAATACATTTGCAAGCATGTGAACATGGCAAAAACATAATCAGATCACAGACTTTGTGAAAACTGGAGCATGCTGAAACAGATATCAAGTAGGCATGTTTACGAGCTCGATGCACTCACTATAGAGTAAGACATGACAAACTAAGCATACACCCATCAAGAATGCGCAAAATGCAAGCTAGACATGGCAAGAGCAATAACATAGCATGCACGGATCAACTACAACATCCTTGGCAAAATCGCTAACAAGTAGACAATCTGCCAGATTCACGAAATAGCAAAAGTAGAGCTCAATTGACTCAAGCTAGGTTGCTCCATAATTGCAAAAAAAGACATGGATGGATAGAGCACTACAAGATTAACAAAACATCCTTACTGATCATCCTCAAAAGAGGCACGGATCACTAGGAAACAACATGAACATATGGCATAATGAGATAAACAGTCCAAGGACTTAGTGGAAATCTAAAGTCCCTGAAATCAGCATTAATGAATGCTCCACTTTGCAATCTTGTGCTAGTCACCACACACATCACAAAAATACATGGGTTGCACCTCTGGAAAGATGGCAAAACATATAACAAAACTCATGAAGAACACAGGGCATATCATGCACACAATAATCATGGCAAAATGACAAATATCTAATTGGAGCAGTAGATCTGACACTTATCTCAAATAGCATTCTTCTAACAGCATTTCGGGCATCAAGAT
The DNA here is from genome assembly GCF_003073215.2 of Triticum urartu. Lineage (NCBI taxonomy): Eukaryota > Viridiplantae > Streptophyta > Magnoliopsida > Poales > Poaceae > Triticum > Triticum urartu. The sequence goes on along the minus strand of NC_053027.1, from coordinate 77,761,286 downwards.
GAACTCAAATGAAAATGATATGCTCTCTGAGACGAACATTTTGATATGCTATATGCCCAAAACGGAGCCACGGATGCAAAGTTACGACATGTGGAAAAATGCTAACAATTACGGGAGTTAGGAGAGAAGTCAACCCTCAGATCTAGGGTTTACTGTAGAAGCCGGGTCCACGCGAACCGAGGCGGCAGATCTCACCGGAATTGCTGCCGGAGAGAAGGGAGGTGGCCGGATCCAGAGCGGGGCTCGTCGGAGGGGGCCTCGGGACCGCGGGGAGGCGCCGGCGACGAGGTTGGCGGGGTCGGCGGCGGCCGGGCGCGCGGTGGCCGGCGAGGTGGCGGAGGTGGAGAGGAGCCGCCGCGGTGGAGCTCCCCGGCGGCGAGGCCGAGTGGCGAAGGCACGGTGGCGGCGGTGTTCTAGGCGGCGGGGCGAGGGAGACGAAGCCCCGGGCCACGGCGGCGGATCCCGGGCCGCGGGGGCCGGCCACGGGCCGAGCGGGCCCGCATGGAGTCGGCGGTGATGTGGGGCGCCCGTGCCACGTGGCGCGCCCCGATTGGCAGCGGCGGTTTGTGCGGAGGGGGTCGGACGTGTCCGGCGGCGACAGTGGATGGATCTAGGGTTAGGGAGAGAGTGGAACCGCGAATTTTGAGAGGGTGGTCTATATATAGAGGTATAGGGAGCTAGGAGAGTCCAAATGAGGTGCGTTTTTTGGCCACACGATCGTGATCGAACGCTCTAGATGATGGAGAGGGTTTTGGTGTGTTTTGGGCCAACTTGGAGGGGTGTTGGGCTGCAACACACACGAGGCCTTTTCCGTCCCTCGGTTAACCGTTAGAGCATCAAACGAAGTCCAAATGGTACGGAACTTGACAGGCGGTCTACCGGTAGTAAACCAAGGCCGCTTGGCAAGTCTCAGTCCAATCCAAAAATGTTTAACCCCCACACACGAAAGAAAGGTAGAAATGACCACCGGAGGAGAACGAAGCGCCGGAATGCAAAACGGACAACGGGGAAAATGCTCGAATGCATGAGACGAACACGTATGCAAATGCAATGCACATGATGACATGATATGAGTTGCATGACAACGATAACAACACACGGAGGCAAAGACCCGAACCCGAGAAAATAAAAATAACTTAACGCCGGAAACGGCAAGATTTGGATTACATATTGGGTAAATCATATCCGGGGTGTTACAACACTCCACCACTACGAAAGGATCTCGTCCCGAGATCTAGGACTAAAAGAATGCCGGGTACTCAGAATGGAGGTGATCCTCGCGTTCCCAGGTAGCTTCACGGTCGGAATGGTGTGACCACTTGACTTTGAGGAATATGATTGACTTGTTGCGAGTCTTGCATTCAGTCTCTTCAAGAATAGCCACTGGGTGCTCATGATATGAGAGATCTTCTTGGATATCATTGTCCTCGAAGTTGACGGTGCGGTCAGGAGTCTTGAAGCACTTTCGGAGCTGAGAGACATGGAACACGTCATGCACATTTGCAAAGTTTGAAGGAAGCTCGAGTTGATAGGCGAGATCGCCTCTCTTGCTGACAATTTTGAAAGGTCCCGCGTATCTAGGGGCAAGCTTCCCTTTGATACCGAAGCGACGAGTACCTTTCATTGGAGAGACGCGGAGGTAAACATGATCTCCGATCTCGAAAGCCAAATCACGGTGTTTACTATCATAGTAGCTCTTCTGGCGTGATTGGGCTGCTTTGAGGTTATCTCGAATGACTTTTCACATTTCCTCTGCCTCTGTGATTAAGTCATTACTCAAAAGCTGACGTTCACCGGTTTCAGACCAGTTGAGAGGGGTACGGCACTTCCTGCCATACAGAATTTCAAATGGGGCCTTGCCCGAACTTGCTTGAAAACTGTTGTTGTAGGAGAATTCAGCATAAGTAAGACAATCCTCCCACTTCATGCCGAAGGAGATCACACAAGCCCTGAGCATATCTTCAAGAATCTGGTTGACACGCTTGACTGGACCGCTAGTTTGAGGATGGAAAGCTGTGTTGAAGCGGATGTTGGTGCCCATGGCCTTCTGAAAAGAATCCCAAAACTTGGAGGTAAAGATGCTGCCACGGTCTGAAGAGATCACTTGTGGAATACCGTGCAGAGAGACAATCCAAGAGGTGTAGACCTCCGCCAATTGAGCTGCAGTGATTGACTCTTTGATAGGCAGAAAGTGAGCCACTTTAGTGAGTTTGTCGATGACAACGAATATAGCATCATTGCCACGTTTGGACTTTGGAAACCCAGTCACGAAGTCCATCTCAATGTGGTCAAACTTCCATTCTGTAATGGCAAGAGGTTGGAGGAGACAAGCTGGCCTTTGGTGTTCTGCCTTCACTCTTCTGCAGACATCACATTCATTCACGAACTAAGCAATCTCGCGCTTCATTCGAGACCACCAATAAGCCTGCTTGAGGTCCTGATACATCTTCATGCTCCCAGGGTGGATGGAGAGGAGAGAATTGTGAGCCTCGTTCATGATCACTTTACGAAGGTCACCTTTGGGCACAACAATACGATCCTCGAAGAAGAGAGTATCCTTGTCATCAAGGCAGTAGCACTTGTACTTGGGTTGACTCTTGGCAATCCCAATCTTCACCTTCTTCACCATAGCATCAAGAAGCTGGGCTTGGCGAATCTGGTCTTCCAAGGTAGGAGAGACTTGAAGGTTGGCGAGGAAACCTTGAGGAACAACTTGCAGATTAAGTTTGCGGAAAGCTTCACAAAGCTCGGGTTGATAAGGCTTGAGAATAAGACTGTTGCAATAAGCCTTCCTGCTCAATGCGTCAGCAATCACATTGGCCTTGCCTGGAGTATACTCGATACTCGGATTATACTCTTGAATCATTTCCGACCCATCGAGTTTGCCTGAGGTTGAGATTAGGCTGAGTGAAGATGTACTTGAGACTCTTGTGATCAGTGAAAATGTCCACTTTTCTTCCCAATAAGAGATGTCTCCAAGTCAAAAGAGCATGCACAACTGCCGCCAACTCGAGGTCATGAGTGGGGTAGTTCTTCTCATTGGGCTTCAACTGGCGAGAGGTATAAGCCACAACTTTCTTCTCTTGCATCAACACTGCACCGAGACCTTGGAGAGAGGCATCACAAAAGACCTCGTACGGTTTGGATTCATCAGGCGGAGTCAGAACTGGAGCAGTGATCAATTTCTCTTTCAAAGTGTTGAAAGCTATGTCACACTCCGGAGACCAAATGTACTTGACGTGCTTCTGGAGAAGATTTGAGAGAGGCTTCGTGATCTTAGAAAAGTTTTCAATGAATCTTCGACAGTAGCTTGCGAGACCGAGGAAGCTACGGAGTTGCTTCACGTTCTGAGGAGGTTCCCAATTCACAATTGCAGACACCTTCTCAGGATTCACCGCAATGCCCTTGGCAGAGATGATATGACCAAGATAAAGAACCTCATCGAGCCAAAATTCGCACTTGGAGAATTTGGCGTAGAACTGGTGTTCCCTCAGCTTATCGAGCACCAAACGCAAGTGCTTGGCATGATCTTCCTTGTTCTTCGAGAAAACCAGAATGTCGTCGAGATAGACCAAAACAAAGTCATTGGTGTAGGCGTTGAAGATGAAGTTCATCATGCGAGAGAACATCGGAGGAGCGTTGCGAGGCCAAAAGACATGACAGTGTATTCATATGAACCATAGCTTGTCCTGAAAGCCGTCTTGGGAATATCTTGCTCATGGATTCGAATCTGATGATAACCCATACGGAAATCAAGCTTGGAGAATACTTGGGCACCTTTGAGTTGTTCGAATAGCTCGTTGATGTTGGGAAGTGGGTATTTGTTCTTGATGGTCTTCTTGTTCAATGGACGGTAATCGACACAAATTCGGTCCGTTCCATCCTTCTTCTTCACAAAAAGAACACCACAACCCCACAGAGAAGAACTAGGCCGGATGAGACCCATTCTCTCTTGAATATCGAGTTGCTTCTTTAGCTCCTTCAACTCTTCAGGTCCAAGCTTGTACGGACGCTTGCAAACCGGTTCCGTGCCAGGCTCAAGATCGATGACGAATTCAACTGGCCGGTGCGGAGGCATTCCTGGAAGCTCTTCTGGAAAGACGTCTTGATATTCGCAAACGACTGGAATTTGCGACATAGCATCCAGTTCACCCTTCTCATTGAGAGAAAACAGAGATGGTATCATCACGAGCGGCAAAGACAATTACATCCTCAGACGAATGAGTCAATTGAATCTGCCTGGCTGCACAATCAAGCTGAGCCTTGTGCTTAGAAAGCCAATCCATTCCGAGAATAAGATCAATATCCGAGTCACCAAGAACATTTGGAGAGGACAAGAACTTATAGTCACCCAAAGTGATTGTAACATCCGGAACACATACTCGAGATGTCATTTGACGGGCCGGAGAGACAATAGCCAACGGTTTCGACAACACTTGAGTAACAAAATCATGCTTAGATGCAAAAGGTCTCGAGATGAAACAATGCGATGCACCAGTGTCAAAAAGAACTCTTGCAGGAATATCGTTAACAGGAAGGTTACCCATGATGACATCTGACGAGTCCTCTGCTTGAGCTGCATTCACCATATTGACCTTGGCGTACTTGGGGTTATGCTTGACCACAGTTGTACTTGCCGATCTGACAGGAGGAGGAGGAGGAAGACGCCTCTGGTTGAAGCACTTGTTGGCATAGTGACCCTTCTGTTGGCACTTGTTGCACGTGACCTCTGAAAGCGGACGGTGATAAGGAGCACTCGATCTTGGAGCTTGAGACGAAGTCTTGTTCTGAAAGTCAGGGTTGGGTGGGTGGGAAGATCCACTGCCACCTTTGCTCTTCTGTTGATACGGCTGACGGAACGGAGGAGGAGGAAGCTGTTGGGGAACGTAGTAATTTCAAAATTTTCCTACGCACACGCAAGATCATGGTGATGCATAGCAACGAGAGGGGAGAGTATGATCTACGTACCCTTGTAGATCGCAACGGAAGCGTTGACACAACGTAGAGGAAGTAGTCGTACGTCTTCTTCCCGATCCGATCGATCCAAGCACCGTTACTCCGGCACCTCCGAGTTCTGGGCACATGTACAGCTCGATGACGCTCCCCGGGCTCCGATCCAGCAAAGCTTCGGGGAAGAGTTCCGTCAGCACAACGGCGTGGTGACGATGATGATGTTCTACCGACGCAGGGCTTCGCCTAAGCACTACAACAATATGACCGAGGTGGAATATGGTGGCAGGGGGCACCGCACACGGCTAAGGAACAATCACGAGGATCAACTTGTGTGTCCTAGGGTGCCCCCCTGCCCCCGTATATAAAGGATCCAAGGGGGGGTGCGGCCGGCCTAGAGGAGGGCGCAGGAGGAGTCCTACTCCTACCGGGAGTAGGACTCCCCTCCCCGTTCCTTGTCCAACTAGGAGAGGTGGAGGGAGAGAAGGAAAGGGGGGGCGCCGCCCCTCCCTCCTTGTCCAATTCGGACTAGGGGGAGAGGGGGCGCGCGGCCTGCCCTGGCAGCCCCTTCCTCTTCTCCACATTAGGCCCATGAGGCCCATTAACCTCCCGGAGGGTTCCGGTAACCCCCCCGGTGCTCCAGTTTTATCCGAAACTACCCCGGAACCCTTTCGGTGTCTGAATATAGTCATCCAATATATCAATCTTTATCTCGACCATTTCGAGACTCCTCGTCATGTCCGTGATCATATCCGGGAATCCGAACTAACTTCGGTACATCAAAATGCATAAACTCATAATAACTGTCATCGTAACGTTAAGCGTGCGGACCCTACGGTTCGAGAACAATGTAGACATGACTGAGACAAATCTCCGGTCAATAACCAATAGCGGGACCTGGATGCCCATATTGGCTCCTACATATTCTACGACGATCTTTATCGGTCAGACCGCATAACAACATACATTGTTCCCTTTGTCATCGGTATGTTACTTGCCCGAGATTCGATCGTCGGTATTCCAAATACCTAGTTCAATCTCGTTACCGGCAAGTCTCTTTACTCGTTCTGTAATACATCATCCCGCAACTAACTCATTAGTTGCAATGCTTGCAAGGCTTATGTGATGTGCATTACCGAGAGGGCCCAGAGATACCTCTCCAACAATCGGAGTGACAAATCCTAATCTCGAAATACGCCAACCCAACATCTACCTTTGGAGACACCTGTAGTACTCCTTTATAATCGCCCAGTTACGTTGTGACGTTTGGTAGCACCCAAAGTGTTCTTCCGGTAAACGGGAGTTGCATAATCTCATAGTCATAGGAACATGTATAAGTCATGAAGAAAGCAATAGCAACATAATAAACGATCGAGTGCTAAGCTAATGGAATGGGTCATGTCAATCAGATCATTCACTTAATGATGTGATCCCGTTAATCAAATAACAACTCCTTGTTCATGGTTAGGAAACATAACCATCTTTGATTAATGAGCTATTCTAGTAGAGGCATACTAGTGACACTTTGTTTGTCTATGTATTCACACATGTATTATGTTTCCAGTTAATACAATTCTAGCATGAATAATAAACATTTATCATGATATAAGGAAATAAATAATAACTTTATTATTGCCTCTAGGGCATATTTCCTTCAGTCTCCCACTTGCACTAGAGTCAATAATCTAGATTACACAGTAATGATTCTAACACCCATGGAGCTTTGGTGCTGATCATGTTTTGCTCGTGGAAGAGGCTTAGTCAACGGGTCTGCTACATTCAGATCCGTGTGTATCTTGCAAATCTCTATGTCTCCCACCTGGACTAGATCCCGGATGGAATTGAAGTGTCTTTTGATGTGCTTGGTTCTCTTGTGAAATCTGGATTCCTTTGCCAAGGCAATTGCACCAGTATTATCACAAAAGATTTTCATTGGACCCGATGCACTAGGTATGACACCTAGATCGGATATGAACTCCTTCATCCAGACTCCTTCATTTGCTGCTTCCGAAGCAGCTATGTACTCCGCTTCACATGTAGATCCTGCTACGACGCTTTGTTTAGAACTGCACCAACTGACAGCTCCACCGTTTAATGTAAACACGTATCCAGTTTGCGATTTAGAATCATCCGGATCAGTGTCAAAGCTTGCATCAACGTAACCTTTTATGATGAGCTCTTTGTCACCTCCATATATGAGAAACATATCCTTAGTCCTTTTTAGGTATTTCAGGATGTTCTTGACCGCTGTCCAGTGATCCATTCCTGGATTACTTTGGTACCTCCCTGCTAAACTTATAGCAAGGCACACATCAGGTCTGGTACACAGCATTGCATACATGATAGAGCCTATGGCTGAAGCATAGGGAACATCTTTCATTTTCTCTCTATCTTCTGCAGTGGTCGGGCTTTGAGTCTTACTCAATTTCACACCTTGTAACACAGGCAAGAACCCTTTCTTTGCTTGATCCATTTTGAACTTTTTCAAAACTTTGTCAATGTATGTGCTTTGTGAAAGTCCAATTAGGCGTCTTGATCTATCTCTATAGATCTAAATGCCTAATATATAAGCAGCTTCACCGAGGTCTTTCATTGAAAAACTCTTATTCAAGTATCCCTTTATGCTATCCAGAAATTCTATATTATTTCCAATTAGTAATATGTCATCCACATATAATATCAGAAATGCTACAGAGCTCCCACTCACTTTCTTGTAAATACAGGCTTCTCCAAAAGTCTGTATAAAACCAAATGCTTTGATCACACTATCAAAACGTTTATTCCAACTCCGAGAGGCTTGCACCAGTCCATAAATGGATCGCTGGAGCTTGCACACTTTGTTAGCTCCCTTTGGATCGACAAAACCTTCTGGTTGCATCATATACAACTCTTCTTCCAGAAATCCATTCAGGAATGCAGTTTTGACATCCATCTGCCAAATTTCATAATCATAAAATGCGGCAATTGCTAACATGATTCGGACAGACTTAAGCATCACTACGGGTGAGAAGGTCTCATCGTAGTCAATCCCTTGAACTTGCCGAAAACCTTTTGCGACAAGTCGAGCTTTGTAGACAGTAATATTACCGTCAGCGTCAGTCTTCTTCTTGAAGATCCATTTATTCTCAATTGCTTGCCGATCATCGGGCAAGTCAGCCAAAGTCCATACTTTGTTCTCATACATGGATCCCATCTCAGATTTCATGGCTTCAAGCCATTTTGCGGAATCTGGGCTCACCATCGCTTCTTCATATTTCGTAGGTTCATCATGATCTAGTAGCATGACTTCCAGAACAGGATTACCGTACCACTCTGGCGCGGATCTCACTCTGGTTGATCTACGAGGTTCAGTAGTATCTTGATCTAAAGTTTCATGATCATCATCATTAGCTTCCTCACTTATTGGTGTAGGTGTCGCAGAAACAGTTTTCTGTGATGTACTACTTTCCAATAAGGGAGTAGGTACAGTTACCTCGTCAAGTTCTACTTTCCTCCCACTTTCTTTTGAGAGAAACTCCTTCTCTAGAAAGTTTCCGAATTTAGCAACAAAAGTCTTGCCTTCGGATCTGTGATAGAAGGTGTATCCAATAGTTTCCTTTGGATATCCTATGAAGACACATTTCTCCGATTTGGGTTCGAGCTTATCAGGTTGAAGTTTTTTCACATAAGCATCGCAGCCCCAAACTTTCAGAAACGACAACTTTGGTTTCTTGCCAAACCACAGTTCATATGGCGTCGTCTCAACGGATTTTGATGGTGCCCTATTTAACGTGAATGCGGCCGTCTCTAGAGCATATCCCCAAAACGATAGCGGTAAATCAGTAAGAGACATCATAGATCGCACCATAGCTAGTAAAGTACGATTATGATGTTCGGACACACCATTACGCTGTGGTGTTCTGGGTGGCGTGAGTTGCGAAACTATTCCACATTGTTTTAAATGTACACCAAACTCGTAACTCAAATATTCTCCTCCACGCTAAGACCGTAGGAATTTTATTTTCTTGTTACAATGATTTTCAACTTCACTCTGAAATTCTTTGAACTTTTCAAATGTTTCAGACTTATGTTTCATTAAGTAGATATACCCATATCTGCTTAAAGTCATCTGTGAAGGTGAGAAAATAACGATATCCGCCACGAGCCTCAATATTTCATCGGACCACATACATCTGTATGTATGATTTCCAACAAATCTGTTGCTCTCTCCATAGTACCGGAGAACGGTGTTTTTAGTCATCTTGCCCATGAGGCACGGTTCGCAAGTACCAAGTGATTCATAATCAAGTGGTTCCAAAAGTCCATCAGTATGGAGTTTCTTCATGCGCTTTACACCGATATGACCTAAACGGCAGTGCCACAAATAAGTTGCACTATCATTATCAACTCTGCATCTTTTGGCTTCAACATTATGAATATGTGTATCACTACTATCGAGATTCAATAAAATAGACCACTCTTCAAGGGTGCATGACCATAAAAGATATTACTCATATAAATAGAACAACCATTATTCTCTGATTTAAATGAATAACCGTCTCGCATTAAACAAGATCCAGATATAATGTTCATGCTCAACGCTGGCACCAAATAACAATTATTTAGGTCTAATACTAATCCCGAAGGTAGATGTAGAGGTAGCGTGCCGACCGCGATCACATCGACTTTGGAACCGTTTCCCACGCGCATCGTCACCTCGTCCTTAGCCAATCTTCGCTTAATCCGTAGCCCTTGTTTCGAGTTTGCAAATATTAGCAACAGAACCAGTATCAAATACCCAGGTGCTACTGCGAGCATTAGTAAGGTACACATCAATAACATGTATATCACATATACCTTTGTTCACCTTGCCATCCTTCTTATCCGCCAAATACTTGGGGCAGTTCCGCTTCCAGTGACCAGTCTGCTTGCAGTAGAAGCACTCAGTTTCAGGCTTAGGTCCAGGTTTGGGTTTCTTCTCTTGAGTAGCAACTTGCTTGCTGTTCTTTTTGAAGTTTCCCTTCTTCTTCCCTTTGCCCTTTTTCTTGAAACTAGTGGTCTTGTTGACCATCAACACTTGATGCTCCTTCTTGATTTCTACCTCCGCAGCTTTCAGCGTTGCGAAGAGCTCGGGAATAGTCTTGTTCATCCCTTGCATATTATAGTTCATCACGAAGCTCTTGTAGCTTGGTGGCAGTGATTGGAGAATTTTGTCAATGACGCAATCATCTGGAAGATTAACTCCCAATTGAATTGATTATGATACCCAGACATTTTGAGTATATGTTCACTGACAGAACTATTCTCTTCCATCTTGCAGCTATAGAACTTATTGGAGACTTCATATCTCTCAATTCGGGCATTTGCTTGAAATATTAACTTCAACTCCTGGAACATCTCATATGCTCCATGACGTTCAAAACGTCGTTGAAGTCCCGATTCTAAGCCGTAAAGCATGGCACACTGAACTATTGAGTAGTCATCAGCTTTGCTCTGCCAGATGTTCATAACATCCGGCGTTGCTCCTGCAGCAGGCCTAGCACCCAGCGGTGCTTCCAGGACGTAATTCTTCTGTGCAGCAATGAGGATAATCCTCAAGTTACGGACCCAGTCCGTGTAATTTCTACCATCATCTTTCAACTTTGCTTTCTCAAGTAACGCATTAAAATTCAACGGAACAACAGCACGAGCCATCTATCTACAATCAAACATAAACAAGCAAGATACTAATCAGGTACTAAGTTTCATGATAAATTTAAGTTCAGTTAATTTACTTAAAGAACTCCCACTTAGATAGACATCCCTCTAATCCTCTAAGTGATTACGTGATCCAAATCGACTAAACCATGTCCGATCATCACGTGAGATGGAGCAGTTTCATTGGTGAACATCTTTATGTTGATCATATCTACTATATAATTCGCGCTCGACCTTTCGGTCTCCATGCCATATCTGTATATGCTTGGCTCGTCAAGTTTAACCTGAGTATTCCGCGTGTGCAACTGTTTTGCACCCGTTGTATTTAAACGTAGAGCCTATCACACCCGATCATCACGTGGTGTCTCAGCACGAAGAACTTTCGCAACGGTGCATACTCAGGGAGAACACTACTTGATAATTTAGTGAGAGATCATCTTATAATGCTACCGTCAATCAAAGCAAGATAAGATGCATAAAGGATAAACATCACATGCAATCAATATAAGTGATATGATATGGCCATCATCATCTTGTGCTTGTGATCTCCATCTCCGAAGCACTGTCGTGATCACCATCGTCACCAGCGTGACACCTTGATCTCCATCGTAGCGTCGTTGTCGTCTCGCCAAGCTTGTGCTTCCATGACTATCGCTACCGTTTAGTGATAAAGTAAAGCATTACAGCACGATTGCATTGCATACAATAAAGCGACAACCATATGGCTCCTGCCAGTTGCCAATAACTCGGTTACAAAACATGATCATCTCATACAATAAAAATTAGCATCATGCCTTGACCATATCACATCACAACATGCCCTGCAAAAACAAGTTAGACGTCCTCTAATTTGTTGTTGCAAGTTTTACGTGGCTGCTACGGGCTTAAGTAAGAACCAATCTCACCTACGCATCAAAACCACAACGATAGTTTGTCAATTTGACTCCATTTTAACCTTCGCAAGGACCGGGCGTAGCCACACTCGGTTCAACTAAAGTTGGGGAAACTGTCACCCACAAGCCACCTCTGTGCAAAGCACGTCGGGAGAACCGGTCTCGCGTAAGCGTACGCGTAATGTCGGTCTGGGCCGCTTCATCCAACAATACCGCCGAACCAAAGTATGACATGCTGGTAGGCAGTATGACTTATATCGCCCACAACTCACTTGTGTTCTACTCGTGCATATAACATCAAACCATAAAACCTAGGCTCGGATGCCACTGTTGGCGAACGTAGTAATTTCAAAATTTTCCTACGCACACGCAAGATCATGGTGATGCATAGCAACGAGAGGGGAGAGTATGATCTACGTACCCTTGTAGATCGCAACGGAAGCATTGACACAACGTAGAGGAAGTAGTCGTACGACTTCTTCCCGATCCGACCGATCCAAGCACCGTTACTCCGGCACCTCCGAGTTCTGGGCACACGTACAGCTCGATGACGCTCCCCGGGCTCCAATCCAGCAAAGCTTCGGGGAAGAGTTCCGTCAGCACAACGGCATGGTGACAATGATGATGTTCTACCGACGCAGGGCTTTGCCTAAGCACTACAACGATATGACTGAGGTGGAATATGGTGGCAGGGGGCACCGCACACGGCTAAGGAACAATCACAAGGATCAACTTGTCTGTCCTAGGGTGCCCCCCTGCCCCCGTATATAAAGGATCCAAGGGGGGGTGCGACCGGCCTAGAGGAGGGCGCAGGAGGAGTCCTACTCCTATCGAGAGTAGGACTCCTCTCCCTGTTCCTTGTCCAACTAGGAGAGGTGGAGGGAGAGAAGGAAACGGGGGGCGCCGCCCCTCCCTCCTTGTCCAATTCGGACTAGGAGGAGAGGGGGCGCGCGGCCTGCCCTGACAGCCCCTTCCTCTTCTCCACATTAGGCCCATGAGGCCCATTAACCTCCCGGAGGGTTCCGGTAACCCCCCGATGCTCCGGTTTTATCCGAAACTACCCCGGAACCCTTTCGGTGTCCGAATATAGTCATCCAATATATCAATCTTTATGTCTCGACCATTTCGAGACTCCTCGTCATGTCTGTGATCATATCCGGGAATCCGAACTAACTTCGATACATCAAAATGCATAAACTCATAATAACTGTCATCGTAACGTTAAGCGTGCGGACCCTACGGTTCGAGAACAATGTAGACATGACTGAGACAAATCTCCGGTCAATAACCAATAGCGGGACCTGGATGCCCATATTGGCTCCTACATATTCTACGAAGCTCTTTATCGGTCAGACCGCATAACAACATACGTTGTTCCCTTTGTCATCGGTATGTTACTTGCCCGAGATTCGATCGTCGGTATTCCAAATACCTAGTTCAATCTCGTTACCGGAAAGTCTCTTTATTCGTTCTGTAATACATCATCCTGCAACTAACTCATTAGTTGCAATGCTTGCAAGGCTTATGTGATGTGCATTATCGAGAGGGCCCAGAGATACCTCTCCAACAATCGGAGTGACAAATCCTAATCTCGAAATACGCCAACCCAACATCTACCTTTGGAGACACCTGTAGTACTCCTTTATAATCACCCAGTTACGTTGTGACGTTTGGTAGCACCCAAAGTGTTCCTCCGGTAAACGGGAGTTGCATAATCTCATAGTCATAGGAACATGTATAAGTCATGAAGAAAGCAATAGCAACATACTAAACGATCGAGTGCTAAGCTAATGGAATGGGTCATGTCAATCAGATCATTCACTTAATGATGTGATCCCGTTAATCAAATAACAACTCCTTGTTCATGGTTAGGAAACATAACCATCTTTGATTAATGAGCTAGTCAAGTAGAGGCATACTAGTGACACTTTGTTTGTCTATGTATTCACACATGTATTATGTTTCCGGTTAATACAATTCTAGCATGAATAATAAACATTTATCATGATATAAGGAAATAAATAATAACTTTATTATTGCCTCTAGGGCATATTTCCTTCAGAAGCCAATACTTCTGCTGCTTGGCCACTTGAGTAGAGGAAGAAGGAGTAGCATCTCTGACTCGCTTCTTGGAAGCATCACACCTCAGTTGAGCAGCCTGTTGCTTCAATGCCATGTTGTAGAACTCATGGTACCTCAAGGGCTCAAAGAGAACAAGAGCTAGATGAATTTCTTCTCTGAGACCACCCCTGAACTGGTATATCATGCTCTTCTCGTCAGGGACGTCTTTGAGTTGGAAGGAAGCAAACTTGATGAAGTCCTCAAGCCTGACGTTACTGCACTCGAAATGCTTGCACAGATCCATGAGCGAATCGTCAGCATCAGTTGCCTCAACACAATTGCTGAAAGTCTTTGGCCCGTTAGCAAGGAACTGGTTGAGTGTAGCAAAATGATTCTGATTGTTGCCTTGGTTTCCTTGGTTCGCTTGATTGCGCTCTTGAAGAATTTGCATGATCAACTGCGTGTTTGCATTGGTTGCGGCCATCACAGCTTGCCATGCCTCCGGAGGAGGTGGAGGTGGTGGCGGATCCTGATTCTGATTCTGATTGGTGCTCTTAGCGAGAGCCATCCTGAAGAGGGTGACAACCGTTAGCACATTGACAGATAAAAAGAAGCTGAATCCAACGTGATGAAATTGCAACATATAGTCTTCACATCCGAACAAAATGAACGAATGCATTCCTCTTGAAATGGTCACATATCCATAAATTGAGAAGCCACTTAGAATTTAGGTAGGGGAATAAATCAACAAGGTACGGATCAAGAACGAATACTCGGTAAGAAATCCCAACCTCAAACCAAATATCCGTGGAAGAAGAACTAGAGCTACAAGAATTCCCACCTATGAAACTCCCGAACCTTTCCGGTTATGCAACCAGGTGTTGGGGATACAGGGGAAGCATAATATCTCACCCAAATCTAGCAAATCCTACATCCAGCTGTATCCATCCTTCAACACATAACCGAGAAAAACTTCGGAAACCATCTACCTCAACCTTCGAAAAGCATCTGTTATACAAGTTATGGTGATACTCCCGAACTCCCGCCCCAGTACTGGGTGGCGTCGAGGTTATCTCACCAACGAACTGCATAAAAGAGATTTTTGATGTCGGCGTACTAAACTCAGGTATTCCAGAACTGCAACGATAAAATTGTGATGACAACACCTCGGAGCTCAACTCCCCAGTACACTGCCACAACCCCTAAAGACAGGAGGCACCAAGAACAATGTTCTCATCACAAAACCATCGGAACGATTCCAAGATACCCGCGTGATCCTAAAAAAAAATTAGTGAAATTTGAGAAGAGAAGAGTCAAAACTCTATGTTAGGATGCCTTACCAGAGCGATGAGGAGACTGGGAAGTAAAAAGAATTCCTAAACTCTCCGATATATAATTCCTAAATGACTCAAAACATTTTTCTAGACTCAACAACGGCTGCTAAAAACGATCAAGCAATGGGGGCTCCTAAGGTCGGGGAAGGCTCTGATTACCAACTTATAACGCCCTCGATGCGGCTATAGCTCCCACGTGTCGAGGCACGACTTAGAGACATAACCGCATTGAAAGCAATGTCGCAAGTTAGGCAATCTTCACAACATCACATATAATATAGATAATAAAAGGGGAGATACATAGTTGGCACACACTCGCCACGTCATTCAAAGTACATAAATAGCATTACAACATTCAAACACTCATGGCCCGACTACGACGCCAAAATAAAAGAACAACCCAACATGCGACACGGTCCCGATCACCCCAACTGGGCACCACTACTGATCATCAGGGAAAGACACGTAGTATCGGCGTGAGTCCTCGTCGAACTCCCACTTGAGCTCAAGCGCATCATCTAGAGCGGAATCATCAGGCCCTGCATCTGGTTTGGAAGTAATCTGTGAGCCACAGGGACTCAGCAATCCCGCACCCTCGCGATCAAGACTATTTAAGCTTAATAGGTAAGGCAAGGCAAATATGTGGAGCTGCAGCAAGCGACTAGCATATATGGTGGCTATCCTGTTCGCAAAAGAGAGCGAGAAGAGGAGGCAAAGCGCGAGCGCGTAACTAGAGGGCATCCTGCGGCAAGCATTACTCCAACACCGTGTTCACTTTTCGGACTCCGCTGAGAAGAGACCATCACGGTAACTCACACTGTTGATTCATTTTAATTAAGTTAAGGTTCAAGTTATCTACAACCGGACATTAACAAATTCCCATCTGCCCATAACCGCAGGCACGGCTTTCGAAAGTTCAAATCCCTGCAGGGGAGTCCCAACTTAGCCCATGACAAGCTCTCACGGTCAACGAAGGAATAGACCTCCTCCCGAGACATTTCGATCAGACTCGGTATCTCGGTTCTTCAAGACACTTCGACCAGTTAAAACAAATCTAGCAACACCGCCCAAATGTGCCGACAAATCCCGATAGAAGCTGCACATATCTCGTTCTTAGGGCACAATCGGATAAGCAATCCGTACAACTAAAACCAGCCCTCGAGTTTCCCCGAGGTGGCGCTACAAGGGGCTCTAGGTTGGACCAACACTCAGAGGAGCACTGGCCCGGGGGGGTTTAGAATAAGATGACCCTCGGGCTCCGGAAACCCAAGGGAAAAAGAGGCTAGGTGGCAAATGGTAAAACCAAGGTTGGGCATTGCTGGAAAAGCTTTAATCAGGGCGAACTATCCAGGGGTTCCCATTATAACCCAACCGCGTAAGGAACGCAAAATCCGGGAACATAACACCGATATGACGGAAACTAGGGCGGCAAGAGTGGAACGAAACACTAGGCGAGAGGCCGAGCCTTCCACCCTTTACCAAGTATATAGATGCATTAAGATAACATGGCAATATAATGATATCCCAACAAGTAAATAATGTTCCAACAAGGAACGGTCTCCAATCTTCACCTGCAACTAGCAACGCTATAAGAGGGGCTGAGCAAAGCGGGAACATAGCCAATCAACGGTTTGCTAGGACATGGTGGGTTAGAGGCTTAACATGGCAATTTGGGAGGCATGATAAGAAAGTGGTAGGTATCGTAGCATAGGCATGGCAAAAGAGCAAGCATCTAGCATAGCAAAGATAGTAGTGATTTCGAGGGTATGATCATCTTGCCTGCAAAGTTGTCAGAGTTGACTGGATCCTCGAAAGCAAACTCAACGGGCTCCTCGTTAGCGAACTCGTCTCCCGGCTCTACCCAAACAAGACAAACAAGCAACAAGGACACAATCAACCATGTGGAAACTCAAACAACATGATGCAAGGATGGTATGCTATGCGGGATGCGATATGTGATGCATATGCAAGATTTGACAAGGAATGAATGAACCTGGCCTCAACTTGGAAATACAAGTGTTCCACTAGAAAGATGAGATGAAATCGCTTGAAAACGATATAAAGAACGCCGGAATCGGAGTTACGGTTTGGAAATGGCAAGCAATTCAAATATGGCCACGTTCTGCGATTTACAGCAAGTAGCCATCTAAATGCAACAAGATGAACATGCTACAGCACCCAATCATGGCAACAAAATACATTGCAGGGATCCGTTCATGATGCTTAACAAAAGACTAGCACTGAGCTACGGCCAATTCATCCATTAACAGGTCCAAACAAGCATGGCAAAAATGCATTTGGCAAACAGATTTCAGACTTAGTGAAATTAACACTTGTCTGGAATTTCAGATTAGATAGCACTCTTTGGAGCATGAAAACTATATGCTACAAGACCTGAACATGGCAAAGTAAAGCATGGCATGGAGCTACTCAAAGAGCTTAACAAAAGTCCCTTAGTGACCTTGAGCCAAAAGGGATCAGAAAATACATTTACAAGCATGTGAATATGGCAAAAACATAATCAGATCACAGACTTTGTGAAAACTGGAGCATGCTGAAACAGATATCAAGTAGGCATGTTTACGAGCTCTATGCACTCACTACAGAGTAATACATGACAAACTAAGCATACACCCATCAAGAATGCGCAAAATGCAAGCTAGACATGGCAAGAACAATAACATAGCATGCACGGATCAACTACAACATCCTCGGCAAAATCGCTAACAAGTAGACAATCTGCCTAGATTCACGAAATAGCAAAAATAGAGCTTGATTGACTCAAGCTAGGGTGCTCCATAATTGCAAACAAAGACATGGATGGATAGAGCACTACAATATTAACAAAACATCCTTACTGATCATCCTCAAAAGAGGCACGGATCGCTAGGAAACAACATGAACATATGGCATAATGAGATAAACAGTCCAAGGACTTAGTGGAAATGCTAAGTCCCTGAAATCAGCATTAACGAATGCTCCACTTTGCAAGCTTGTGCTAGTCACCACACGCATCACAAAAATACATGGGTTGCACCTCTGGAAATATGGCAAAACATATAACAAAACTCATGAAGAGCTCAGGGGCATATCATGCACACAATAATCATGGCAAAAATGACAAATATTTAATTGGAGCAGCAGATCTGACACTCATCTCAAATAGCATTCTTCTAACAGCATTTCGGGCATCAAGATGAACTCAAATGAAAATGATGCAATGAGATGAAATGATGTGCTCTCTGAGGCGAACATTTTGATATGCTATATGCCCAAAACGGAGCCACGGATGCAAAGTTACGACATGTGGAAAAATGCTAAAAATTACGGGAGTTAGGAGAGAAGTCAACCCTCAGATCTAGGGTTTACTGTAGCAGCCGGGTGCATGCGAACCGAGGAGGCGGATCTCGCCGGAATTGCTGCCGGAGAGGAGGGAGGTGACCGGATCCGGAGCGGGGCTCACCGGAGGGGGCCTCGAGACCGCGTGGAGGCGCCGGCGACGAGGTCGGCGGGGTCGGCGGCGGCCAGGCGCGCGGTGGCCGGCGAGGTGGCGGAGGTGGAGAGGAGCCACCGCGGTGGAGCTCCCCGGCGGTGAGGCCGAGCGGCGAAGGCGCGGTGGCGGCGGTGTTCCAGGCGGCAGGGCGAGGAAGACGAAGCCCGGGGCGGCGGCGGCGGATCCTGGGCCGCGGGGGCCGGCCACGGGCCGAGTGGGCCCGTGCGGAGTCGGCGGCGATGTGGGGCTCCCGTGCCACGTGGCGCGCCCCGGTTGGCGGCGGCGGTTTGTCCGGAGGGGGTCGGACGTGTCCGGCAGCGACAGAGGATGGATCTAGGGTTAGGGAGAGAGTGGAACCGCGAATTTTGAGAGGGTGGTCTATATATAGAGGTGGAGGGAGCTAGGAGAGTCCAAATGAGGTGCGGTTTTCAGCCACGCGATCGTGATCGAATGCTCTAGATGATGGAGAGGGTTTTGGTGGGTTTTGGGCCAACTTGGAGGGGTGTTGGGCTGCAACACACACGAGGCCTTTTCGGTCCCTCGGTTAACCGTTGGAGCATCAAACGAAGTCCAAATGGTACGAAACTTGACAGGCGGTCTACCGGTAGTAAACCAAGGCCGCTTGGCAAGTCTCGGTCCAATCAATAATGTTTAACCCCCACACACGAAAGAAAGGTAGAAATGACCACCGGAGGAGAACAAAGCACCGGAATGCAAAACGGACAACGGGGAAAATGCTCGAATGCATGAGACGAACACGTATGGAAATGCAATGCACATGATGACATGATATGAGATGCATGACAACGATAACAACACACGGAGTCAAAGACCCGAACCCGAGAAAATAAAAATAACTTAACGCCGGAAACGGCAAGAGTTGGATTACATATTGGGTAAATCATATCCGGGGTGTTACATGGTGGTGCAACAAAGTAGAAGAGATGCAAGACAACATATGCAAGATACGCGCAATCAATAAAACCTTGCCAAATTAGAACAGGCACCTTGATGGGTGAACAGGACAGGCCATCTGCCTTTGACTCCTCGAGGTTAGAATAGTCATTAGGATGATATTCTGAACAAGAATCAATAGGTGGGGAGCGTACGAGTTTCATTGCTTCCAGAATGGCACTCAATGCCTTGGTGCCAATTTTGTAAGTCATTGCAGTGTTCCACAATATTCTTCTGATGCGCGGATTCTGATATTCACTGTAATTGTGTATGATATCTAAGAACCATGAAAACATAAATAGTTGTGAGATTATCTTTGTAATGCAGATGATATTCTAATATAGGGGCGCCCCTGTAAACACCTGTGTGCTATCACTGGATTCTGATGAGAGAGCTCATGTGTGTTGTAATATGGTGCGTGCATTTATATAATCTGGCACAAGTACACACAAAAAATAGGCTCCAGAAGTAAGGATAGCTGGCAGATGATAGGTTCATAATATACTGTATAGAGAGTTTATTGCCAAACCATGATAACAAGAGCACACAGCAACTAGGCAGATCATAGTGTACATAACAGGGGTACACCATAACCAGGATATATAAATCGGGAAAGTGGAACTGGCTGGAAATTACGGTGTTGTATTACAGCTAGTAATTGAAAGCCTATCGATCACGTACAGACCAGCTCTATCAGCTGTTAGACTGCAGATGTCCCTGCTCCCCTTCCTGACAAGGAACATACTGTGCTTCCCATACAGAACACTGCACGGGCCGCCGGCCGAACCACCGGCCCCACCGCCTGTGTTCCTCCGCCACCCCTACCCCCACCCCCGCCCCCACCCGCATCGAGTTTTCTTCGTTCGACGAGGCCCCACCACCGCCCCCCACAACCACCGTCCCCACCCTAGCCCCTTCGATCGCACCGGCTAACTCCAGCGAGCTCTGAAAAATCGACTAACCCAATTTTGAAATTTAGTCTACTGTGATTTAACTAGTGTGGAATATAAAAGGGGAAAACCATGAGCATTGCAAGTATGGTGTTGAGCGTGCCATGGCGGATCTGAAGGTGCAAACCGGACAAAGGCAACTTCGCAACCAAGACAAGAAATCGGAGTAAAGCAGTGGCGATCTATTTTCTTGCTGCGATAAATAAGTTGAGCAGATACGAAAGAGTACCGCCTCTGGTGCGGCGACGTGTACGCATCTGCTGAGAATTTGACGGTGCTGCGGTAGCGATGGCTGTCGACGGCGTGGAAGCAGATCTAGGAGGGTAGACGGTGGCGGCGGGGCCCGGTGGACGAGACGGTCGTAGGAGCGGCACCGGCAAGGTGGACGACGACGGGGATGAAGCAAGAGGACGGGATGCAAGGATCCCGGTCCGAAGCCGTGGATGAGAGAGGTCGATCTCTTGTAATGGACGCCGGCGTCGGGGTATCAGCTCCGGCATGGTGGGGGAGGACGGCGGTGGATGGGGTGGCGAACGGCGGCGGCGGACGGAGGAGGGTGGGGTGGAGAGGGTGTTTTGGCGCCCACGGAGTACGAATGGGGAAAAGGGAGGTAGAGAGGAAGGGGGAACCATGTATTCAGGGCGCGCTTGTCTCAAATGCGAGGAAATTTACAAACTTAGCCCCCGTTTCAAATTTCTACTACATCACAGCAACACTAGTCGGTTGGGGATAGGACGGTAATCTCGCATACACCGAATATTTGTCGACGAGAGTTTGTTTTTGGCGCCCACCGTGTATGAATATGAATCGGGGAGGGAGTCGATTTCGGCCGAGGACACACTGTGTTTTGGCGCCCACCGTGTACGAATCCGGGTGAGAGGCGGTTACGTCACGTTTGGGTGAAATTACAAACCTACCCCTATCGAAACATATAGAAATCCAGCATATAGGCTTTGCGTGGCAGGGATAGGCAGTAGTGATTTCCATCTCGCTGATTTTGGTTTCGGGCGGTTACTGCGACTTTCCCCGCTTTGTTCAAATTTTGCAGAGTGCACGTTTACCGTGCCAACTCAATTCGAATCCCGTTTGTATTCTATTTTTTTCGGGCGGGATCCATTTTCAATTGGAATTACATTCTATATACATCATTTTTTATATATACTTTCAAAAGCACAACACCATTTATACATAAATATAGTTTACAAATGGCATGATCTTAGATTCACAAGGTTGTATCCATCAATTTGGATTTTCAAATATTTGAAACCACTTTATGTTGAAATCCAATGTATGCATTCCTCGCTAACTGTCTCCAATTAATGTGTGTTTCATGTGGGTTTTTTTTTACTTCTCAAACATGTATGATGTGTTTCACACACGCAACATATAGTGTAATCCTGTTTAGACATTAATTGCATATAAACCATGCATTGTTTGTAATTGAAGAATCTATGGATCACCAATATTGATCAACTATATAACATTACATGTGTGCCCAAATTCAAATGAATATGCATGTTTGATACACCAATTTGCGTTATGATATTATCGATGTCGTGATCTTTGATTTAAATATTTGAATCCCCTTTAATCCAGATATTCGTCTCATATAGCTATCACTCATGCTTATATAGGACTATCTCTCTGGACCTATACGCGTTCATCGTCTCTCAGGTATCTCTCGTGCTACCTGTATGTCGACAATGATCTTTTATCTTCGTAACACACTGACGGTACTCTCTCCCTCGACCGTCATCACTCTATCTCTCTCTAAGTATATCTCGCTCCCTACTATGTGTCTCTAACTAAGATTCTCCATGTGGAATCTCTTTCTCTCACACAAACACGAAACTTTGTCTCCCGGGGTCTCATTTCTCTCTACTATTCCCATATGTGCCACTCGCACACCCCTCATACAGAGATGTCTTTCGCTCCTTAGATATGAGAACCTACGACTCTTCCTCTTCAATATCTCTTTCTCACACACAAACACAAACTCTGTCTCCCAGGATCTCATATTTCTCCATTGTTCTCTTGTATGTCGCTCACACACACCCTCTCTCCCTAGAGATAGTGTTGGGGAACGTTGCAGAAAACAAAAAATTTCCTACTCGTTTCACCAAGATCCATCTAGGAGTTCATCTAGCAACGAGTCATCGGATGCATCTACATACCTTTGTAGATCGCGCACGGAAGCGTTCAAAGAACGGTGATGATGTAGTCGAACACGACGTGATCCAAATCACCGATGACCAAGCGCCGAACGGACGACACCTCCGCGTTCAACACATGTACGGGACGGGAGACGTCTCCTCCTTCTTGATCCAGCAAGGGGGAAGGAGAGGTTGATGAAGATCCAGCAGCACGACGGCGTGGTGGTGGATGCAGGGCGTCACAGTAGCAGGGCTTCGCCTATACTGCGAGAGAGAGACGTAACGAGGAGAGAGGGAGGCGCCAGGGGCTGGTGTATGAAGTCCCTCCTCTCCCTCACTATATATAGGGGTGCTAGGGGGGGCGCCGGCCCTAGTAGATGGAATCTACTAGGGGGGGCGGCGGCCTAGGGTGGGGGGCTTGCCCCCCAAGCAAGGGGGCGCCCCCTTTAGGGTTTCCCCTCAACCCTAGCCGCATGGGCCCTAGGGGGGTGGCGCCCCAGCCCACTATGGGCTGGGTTCCCTCCCACTTCAGCCCATGGGGCCCTCCGGGATAGGTGGCCCCACCCGGTGGACCCCCGGGACCCTTCCGGTGGTCCCGGTACAATACCGGTGACCCCGAAACTTGTCCCGATGGCCGAAACAGCACTTCCTATATATAATTCTTTACCTCCGGACCATTCCGGAACTCCTCGTGACATCCGGGATCTCATCCGGGACTCCGAACAACATTCGGGTTACTGCATATACATATCTTCACAACCCTAGCGTCACCGAACCTTAAGTGTGTATACCCTACGGGTTCGGGAGACAAGCAGACATGACCGAGACGACTCTCCGGTCAATAACCAACAGCGGGATCTGGATACCCATGTTGGCTCCCACATGCTCCACGATGATCTCATCGGATGAACCACGATGTCGAGGATTCAATCAACCCCGTATGCAATTCCCTTCGTCAATCGATATGTTACTTGCCCGAGATTCGATCGTCGGTATCCCAATACCTCGTTCAATCTCGTTACCGGCAAGTCACTTTACTCGTACCGTAATGCATGATCCCGTGACCAGACACTTGGTCACTTTGAGCTCATTATGATGATGCATTACCGAGTGGGCCCAGTGATACCTCTCCATCATACGGAGTGACAAATCCCAGTCTTGATCCATGTCAATCCAACAGACACTTTCGGAGATACCCGTAGTCTACCTTTATAGTCACCCAGTTACGTTGTGACGTTTGGTAGACCCAAAGCACTCCTACGGTATCCGGGAGTTACACGATCTCATGGTCTAAGGAAAAGATACTTGACATTGGAAAAACTCTAGCAGACGAACTATATGATCTTGTGCTATGTTTAGGATTGGCTATTGTCCATCACATCATTCTCCTAATGATGTGATCTCGTTATCAATGACATCCAATGTCCATAGCCAGGAAACCATGACTATCTGTTGATCAACGAGCTAGTCAACTAGAGGCTTACTAGGGACATGTTGGTGTCTATTATTCACACATGTATTACGATTTCCGGATAACACAATTATAGCATGAATAGAGACAATTATCATGAACAAGGAAATATAATAATAATGCTTTTATTATTGCCTCTAGGGCATATTTACAACAGTTCTCTTGTATGTCGCTCACACACACCCTCTCTCCCTAGAGATATCTTGCGTTCCCTCATATGTCTCTCTAGCTATCACTCTCGTTGTGAAATATCTTTCTCTCTCGCAGACACAAAACTCCGTCTCTCTGGATCTCATTTCTCTCTGATATCTGTTTGTATGTGACTCACATGCACCCTCTCTCTATCTCTCTCACACCCACACACATAACCCAGCCTTCTGATCCACTATACTCCTATCTCTAACGCACACTAGCTAGCATATTTATCTTTCTATTTATCTGTTTCTCCATCAACCTTATTTCTCGCCCTCACTCTTGATTCCTATCACGCACACTACATATGTTTCTCTCTACATGCAGTCAAGTGCCCTCTCACACACATATATAACTTCACCCTTCGAACCAACCGACGGTCATCTCCAACACCCAAACTAGCGGATGTCCCTCTAGCTAGCATCTCCATCTCTGTACCTATCTGTAGTTTCTCCGTCAACATTTCTTTCTCGCACGGAGTCTTGCTTCCTATCACCCACACTATATATGTCTCTCCATACATATGCATTTATAGGTTGGTCTCTTTTGCACAACCGTTGCGCCTCACTCCCTCTGCTCGCCATAGATGCATGCTCCAGCCCACGCCACTATCTCTTAAAGACAAAAACACATGCTCAATTGTCGGGACTTCTTCCATGCATTCTCACATGCATGCATATTGTCATACCGATCCGTCTCTCCCATGTCGTTGATCTTATGACTTATGTCTTCTTTCTTTTATCTCGATCATGCGCGCGCGCACACACACACATCCCACGTATACATGTATACCTCTCACACATGCACTTTCAAGGTCTCTATGTCTCCACACGTAGTTAATTACCCCCAATCCTAACGCCACATCGAATCGTTCTCCTCTTTTGTGCACATAACTTCCGCCTGGATGAGTAAAACACACACTCACACTTAACAATCTCCTTCTAGCTACCCCCCCCCCCCCCCCCCCCCCCCCCCGCCGCCTCTCACTCTTCCCCTATATCCCTGAAACCAATAAGACCATCCATTAGTTTAATTCCTGCCTACATGCACCATTGATATATAGTAGTCTTCCTCGGTGTCTCTCGAACAAACACGCTCTCTCGAAGTCGACTCCTCTCACGCGCACACACCTTCTCTTCCCTCTCTACGGGAATTTTCTCTCTCGCACCCCATCGTTGGTGGCCTCTGCCATACACATCACCTCTCTATGATGAAAGCCATGGACACTTAAATTACATCTGCCACAGAGGAGCCCGCGACACACACACACACACACGCATGCACCCCCCCCAACACACACACTAAGACTCCATCTCTCTCTCTCACACACACACACAAACACACACACACACACACGCAAGCACGCACGCCCCCCCACACACACACACACTAGACTCCATCTCTCTCCCTCTCTCACACACACACAAACTAAGACTCCATCTCTCTCTCACACACACACACATACACACCCCACACACACACACTAAGACTCCATCTCACACACACATGCTCTAGGCGGAGCATTTGTTCCTACCACCCTTCATCCAACCTTACCCGTATGATGAACAATCAGCTTTATTTACTTGCATAACATGGACAAATTCCACTTTACTTTAGTAGTCAGCAAAATTATCATCTGTACCCTTATAAAAAAATGAGTTGGTGGTGATGGTGTGCCTGCCATCTTGTAATACAGACCGTATGATCTATATCTGAGGATAGAAAGCAAACTATGATAATTTTACAAAAGATACCCGCACCTCTCTCCACATCATTATCTCCCGCAACCTCATTGCTCAGCAATTAAAAAAGCAATAAGTCTCTGGAACAATCTAGCATGCATGGTGGCCGCTGCCGCCTGCCGGCACCGTCCATCCCCATGCCTCCGCCCATTCCGACTACCAGTCACCACCATGCTCCACTTCACCTCGCCTTATCTCTCATCTTTCATTTTTTCGATGACATTCTCGAGATACCAGTTTTCCGATAAAATTCTCGAGATATCATTAGTTTTTACACATGGGATTACTCCTGCATGGGTCAATCACAACAGGTGTTCTATAAAAAAATGCATATTGATGTTCCGTGCAATGCACGAGAATCTTGCTTGTAATTATATAACACAAATCACGAGCAGGAAGTGACATTTTTTTGACACAACCATGTTAACATGGCCACGTAAATCACTAGCTAAAGTAAATACCATTATACTTATATCCCGATGCAAAAGGTTGAGTACATGTCCGAAGAGTACAGTCGCACACACGCACTCTGTCTCTCAGAATCTCTCACACACACACACCAGTTACGTGACGCCCACTTAAGCAGACACGTATGTTACAATTTGTGCATCCGCGGGTACACGTGATGCTGCGCATTTATTTAAGCCGGAAGGCGAACCCAAACAGTAGCTGCATTCATTCCCCTCCCGCCACCTCTTCTCTGGTCGCCGTCGCCCGGTAGCCATGGGCCGGCCGAAGGTAACAACATACGCCATACTCCCGACGGAGCGGCACTTTAATATGGAAATTTTAGTGGCCATGCATGCATCTTTTTGTGCTAGCACTCCTATATAAGGGTTGACCGGTCGCTTCCCGCGGACGTGTGTGGGCGGTGGAAGAGGAAGGAGAAGGGAAGCGGGCTGTGGAGTAACGTTTTTTACCACAATTTCCTAGGAAACTGAGTGCAATAATTGAGTAGTTTTGCAAACTACCAGTACTACACCTGAAACGGTTCAAAACCTATACTCCCTTGCCAGCGCGCGCTTCCCGCGTGAAACGGTCAGCATCGCCCTGGAGCGTTAGTGCCGCATTAATGCCCGGCCAGAGCGGAGGCGACCTCTCACTGGCGTCGGCTTTGAAGTGGCGCGACGGTCAAGAGAGCGCCGCTTCCCGGTGGACGCGACTGCTCCGCATCGAGATTGGCCATACGCCCTATTTGGATCCATGGGTTAGAGTTAGTTTGAGCTAGTTGGGGCTCAAATAGCCCTAAACTATCCAAGCATGAGGGTTTAAATTGGAGCAAGTTGCACCGAACCCACCAAAAAAACTATCCCACCCATGAGGGTTTAAACTGGAGATAGTTCTCATTGGGACCACTGAAAAATCACTTTTCTCTCTCCATGAAGTGCATTTATTGTCAATCTAACCCTGTCACCCAAACACCTCTTTGGCTATAGTTAGTTTAGGGTTAGTCATGAGTTAGTCTAACCTCTAGCTAAGTTAGAGTATCAAACAGGAGCAGTATAGGACATGCAAGTTGCTCAAAGCATACAGGCAAATTCGTACGTGAAAGGATTTTTTTCTTTTTGAAAACGGAACATGAAAGGAATTTATTTTTTTGAATGCTCTTGGCATGTCGCTAACATGTGATAGTTAACCGACCTCGATAGATGGCAGAAACGCCAGCCCGCCGCACTTTGATAGAGACGAGGAGGGAGAAGCGATACATGCTGCTGGATTACTAGAGATAGGTGTCGCACGGAAGCCAAGAAATATGGTGATAGCATGGGTTAGCCATGTACTAGTATGATGTAACTACACTTGGCTGCCGTGTTTCATACTCTTCCAGTCCTTTGTGGAGATGATTGGTTAATTTTATATTGCTGAATAATATTAAATATTATGAGTGCAGACGCTCCACCACGAGGTTCCTTGCTCCTTCTCGGTCGTCCGGAATCTATGTTCTTCCACTCTATTTTTTTACGTGAGCTTTGTTCATCCTTTTGCCAACACGCGAGACATCTAGCATCAAGGTGCACGTGTTATGCAAGGATCGTTCCATCTATATGAAGAACACGTGGGACTGGAACTACGAGACGAACATGTACCCAGGAGTGGACGTACGAACCTGAGTAATGTAGCGCAGTAAGTGAAGTAGAAAGGCACAAATCGTATGAACATGCATGGCATATAGGGTGTGTTTGGTTGCGTTCTCGTCTCAGCATAGTTGTTCCCTCTTCCGGCATGCTCAACTCAACACCCCTCTTCATGCATGCTCTCTTCATGCATGCTTCTAGTGTATTTGTGCTAAACTAGTGTGGACTCATGCACCCTCCATACACTCTACCAAACACCCAAAAATAGGTCGAGAAGGGAACTCTTGGGCGGCATTTGTCTCTTACTATGTACTACCACTAAATGTTGTACGTGCAATGCACGGTGATGTTATGGAGTACGTGCCTAAGTACTCTACTACTACTATATTAGTTGGAGGCACATATTAACTTTTATATTTGTTTACGTGTATGCACCGAGACCTTCCAACTAGACATGTCTTTGTCTCCATTTTTTTGCGGAAAACGTGTATTTGTCTCCAGGTCGCACTTTGTATCGTTCATACCACTAAGTAATACTACGTGTGGTCTCCGACCCAGAAGTGGAAGAAGTGGAGACGCTCTACCACGCTGTTTTTTATGCTTGGCTCTACCACGCTGTTCATGTCCCACTCCTTTCGCTGACGTGTGGGACATCCAGGACGTGCCGTGTTTGGCACCCTTCGTCGTAAGAGTTGAAACGCTAGCATTCACCAGAAATAAAAATTAATTATAAATCAGCAGCGATACTATTTTTTGCGAACCAATCAGCAGTGATACTATACCTTGATATCAGAAAGAATACTACTCCGTTCGCCAACATGTGGGACGTCGACCATCCCGGTCCACTTGCCATGCACACAGAACTCCAAGGGAGTCACCCAGGTCGTCACGCCGCAGTAACAATGACTAATGAGCCATCAAATCATAGGCCCACTTCCCACTTTGAAGTTGCTTGGACGAAGGAACCATCATGACTTCGTTGAATTCTGCTTCTTGAAGAAAACTACTATACCAGCAGTACTGCTAGCTACAGTAGTTACTACAACAGAGGCCTCCTTTCGTTCATAGGATAGGAATATGAAAATCATAGGAAGTGAGATGACATGCATCTCAATTCCTATAGAGAAAGAGATGCCATTTGATGCTTAGGATAGGAATTTTTCCATTTAGTCTAGGCTAATGTACTGGTAATTTGCTCTAAAAACTACAGTAGTAACTAGTAGTACTGGTACATGCTCGTACTCAGACACACACACACACACACTAACTACTAGTACTACTACTTCTCACATGCTGGCCAGACGCCGTCGTTCTCCTTCCCGGCTTTGTCGGCGACACCCCACCGTGCTTGGATCTCCGCCGACATCTCCGCAGCAGCGCGTGCGTCCTTTTCTTTCTTGCGGCGGCGGGCCTCTCTTTTCTTGAGTGCTTTCTGACTTTTCCGCTCCCTCTGTGCGGCTTTGGCCGCCTCTTGCTCTACCGCCCATTCGGCTTTGGCATCTTCAAATTCCTCCCACATAGTTGTGAGGTCGCGAGCGGCGATGAACTCGGCACGGCGGGATGACATCGCTTCCCTACCATTTTGTGTGCGGTCGTGGGCGGCGAGGAACTTGGCGCGGCGGGATTCCATCGCTGCCTTACCGGTTAGTGTGCGGCGCGGTGGCATGAACGACGCTTGGTGAGAGCTCTGGGGTGGAGTGGCCGGACAACCGTATAGTGCATTGCTTTGTCAAGAGCTCAAGGACAGAAGACAAAGCAAATTTGGATTCCCCTTCAATCCTGGTCATTTATTACCGAGTAAAATGCATTAGCGGTCATCGAACTTGTCTTGGTAGCTCACTTTGATCATTGTATACGAGATATGGTGATTATACGGTCACTGGCTCAGCGTATAGCTCCGTATTTGTCTGGTTGACCAGTCAAATAGTCTGCATGCGCCTCATTAGCTCGTGTTCTTTATCTATCTACGCGGGCCTACCTGTCAATGGAGAAAGAAATACTCTAAAAACCAAAATTATGCTAGTGTCCGGAGCCCGCTCTCACTGCCCTGGCCCCTCAAGACGCCAGCTGCCCGCCGCATGCATGCATAGCAAGTAGTACTCCTTATGTGGAGGAGATAGAGGCATTGACAAAGACAAGGAGTGGGCTCTGCAAGAGCCCGTATCTACACGTGATCCTAGGTATAAAAAATAATTCTAAAAAAGGCATAAAAAACAATTGTGTCTTAAAAAAAGAAAGCTAAAAAACATTTGAGAGGAAATAGATAGAGAGAAAGTGAGAAAAAGCTGTAACCTGGGCATTACATGAGGAAGGAGGGAGTGGTGCACATGCCAAGTTCATTGGGCTGCCGTGTTTCACACTCCTCCGTCGTAACAGTGGAGACAATAGCTTTCATCAAAAATAAACAATGAATACTCGCTGCTCGTCCTCTATATCAGAAAGAATACTTTCATTCGCCGACATGTGGGACGTCGACCATCCTGGTCCACTTGCCATGCACAAAATTATCCTGGTCTACCCCGGTCGTATCGCAGGCCCAACCTTTCCCACTGTAAGTTGTTCGGACGAAGGAACCATCATGACTTCGTTGAATTCTGCTTCTTCAAGAAAACTTATTGTACCCGCAATACTGCTACCACACGCGAGGACTGGACGGCACTGTACCACGTCATATCATTGAAACCCACTAGGCCTAACTAGCCCGCCTAGGTCATATATTTTGGAACGGAGGGAGTACGTCTCTGCACTGCTATGATTTTGTGTTGCACGTCATATCACTGAAACCCACTAGGCCAAACTAGCCCGCCTAGGTCATCGATCACTAAGCCTACAATTTTAGGAGCTAGGGCTATTGGTCGATCGACGAGGGATAAGTATAAGCGTACCACGAGCTCATCAGCCCCAACGTTTCTCTTCGGTGAGTGTTTTGCAAGTACTATAGCTCGCACAGTAGCTAGCCTACTAACACCAAGAATCATCAAACAAGCCCTGCTGATATGATAAACAGTTCAAACTTACATCTAATCATGCCATATATTACATCAAAAGCTGGTGAGGATACATCTGTTTCCATAACTCGGAGAGGGTTCGCATGATTCACTATCAAACAAAAGTAGCAAGATCCGCCCACACAAGACAGTGCACTAGCCCTAAGATGGTTTGATAACACGCATTGTTCTGGTAATTAAACACAGGGCAATGCAAACTACCCTGAAGGATTAGCGCGACCAACTATTTCTTGTCATCGATCTCTCGGGCAATGACCACAGCACGGACAGCGGCATGGGAATCGATTTCTGGGGCAATGTCCGCAGGACTGACCGCGACATCGGAATCGATCTCTGGGGCGATGTCCACAGGATGGACAGCGGCATCAGAATCGATCTCCGGGGCGATGCCAGCAGGACGGGCCACGACATCGGAATCATCAAGGATGTCCACCGGCACCTGCACAACCCTAACATATTAGCAAGCACATTGCAAATAATCAAAAACCACAACTATGGTAATAAGCCATTGTTTTTTACCTTGTGCGGCTCACCGGGGGATCTCATCCCTCCGGGGGCCATCTCCTCGTCCTTGATGGGGGCCATCACCTTGCCAGGGGAATACTGCTTCTCAACGGCGACTATCTCCTCAAACTCGGTCTTCAGCCTCACATAGGTGGCAAGCAGAGTTCCTGGGGTAGGCACGGTGGGGCCATTGATGTTCTTCCAACTTTCTTTGAGGAGTTCATCCGCCAACGTCCTCAACTCTTGGTCCAGTGCTTGTTTCTTGGAGTTCTTCATCTCCATGGGTTGGCCCGCCAACATGGTCAACTCATTGGTCGGTGCTCGCTTCCTAGAGATCGCTGTCTCCAGTGGGTTGTCCGCTGGCAACTCTTTGCCTTGTGCTCCGGGATCCATCAATGAACTGACAAATAAAAAGCAATCGAAAGGAAACCACAATCGCAATGAAAAGGGGAAAAGAATAGGATGCGAGAATCAGTTGGTGCTTCGCAAAAAGAAGATTCTTGGAATGAAAATATAGCAGCATAACTGATTCGCCCACCTTTCCTTCGTTGGTATAGAAGAAAAATGGCAGAAGTGAGTAGCCTGGAGTGAGGTTTTCTTCAAGAAAGGGAAGAAAGGGCTTGAACGAGCGTTCCAGTGAAATGATGGTTGCTTCGTCCAGTCCAACTTGGAGGCCACCTTACCACTGCTGGTAAAGGTGTGCGTTTTGTGATATGACGGGTCATGATGGCCACACCGGGGT
This sequence comes from Triticum urartu, assembly GCF_003073215.2. NCBI lineage: Eukaryota > Viridiplantae > Streptophyta > Magnoliopsida > Poales > Poaceae > Triticum > Triticum urartu. The sequence continues at coordinate 77,729,088 of NC_053027.1, read as the reverse complement.
GACAGGTGAGTCTCGACTGTAGCACCTCGCTGTGATTTGGTGGATGGCACGCGGGCCCGGATGCTTTGAAATGTCCCGCATGTAGATAGAGCAGCTAGTCATATACTCCCTCCTTTCCGGTTTATAGGGCTCAATTAAAAAATTTCACCAACCGAGGTAGATGGTGAGTGGTGGAATCCTTTTTGTAATTTGCAAAAGCACCCAATTAATGCTCTTGTTTTCTTCAAAAATGTATGTTTACCAATGTATTAATTGCAATGCATGCATGCATAAAGTACATGGATTGGTCAATTTTCTCTTAATACCTACATGCAATTATTTAATGCACCTTGGAATTTGAACTTGTGATGGGGAACAACCAAAGTGAGCCTTATAAAATGAAAAAACTAAGATTTTGAGATAAGCCCTATAAACCGGAAAGGAGGGAGTAGGAGTGCTCAATATTGTGCACCGCGACCATGGCGGAGAGGAAAACGAGAGAACTACGTAATTAATGCATGAGTTTAATTAGGGTAGTTTTGTAAAGTACGAGATACATTTCTCCAATTGCAAAATGCCTTGGTTCATGAGATTTGAGATTTGAGCCCTATAAACCGGAAGGGAGGGAGTACTGCACATGGTGTAGTCTAGTCACTTGTTGAAATCTCTAGAAAGGCAAATACTCCTTTCCGGTTTACAGGGCTATACTACTCCCTCCGTCTAGGTGTGTAAGTCATCTTATGAAAACCAAATATGTAGTCCCAAAACACTTAGGCGCGGTGCATTAACTTCTACCTTGTTTCTTGTTTCTTGACATATCAACCAATAAGAGATGAGAGGTGTGCATGCTTTTAATGAATTGCAATGGCTAGTTCATTGCATGCAATGCTATTAATTAGCAAATAAACATTGGTGACCCCAGGAGGAAACGGTGCTAAGCGCGTGGACCTATGTAGAATGAGTATCAACCAATGGATAATGGAGTTTAATTGTTAAACAATAGCAGTTTTGTCTCATGCAAGAGCCTGGCTAGTACTCCAAGGAACCGCTCCACGCGAGCATTCGCAACTGCCACGTTCGGGTTGCGCTTGGCTCTTCGCCTCTTCGAGAAGACGAACAATGATGTTACTCCTACTTCTAAAGTATCGAATCCACTGCTGCATGTCCGTCCACCTCGTGCGGGAGGGATAGCGTGTACTACTCCTGCCTTTGCGTCTATGACAGGTGGTTGGCCCTCCTGTCATGCAGCCAAAGGCAGGTGCAGTTAAGGCACCGGAGCTCAGTCCGCAAGGGAGAGGGCGTTGTAGTAATCAAATTTCTCGGTCTTGTATGAGTTGATGAAGATAGGGGTTATTTGCTTGCTGGGGTTGCTTGCTAGGGTTGCTCACTACGTATATATAGGCCGGAGCCTCCGTGCTTGCTTGCTAGGGTTGCTCTATTCACATACTCTCATCCTCTCCAGATCTAAACAAGATAGGGGTAGTAACATTGTCTTTCTCCCTTCAAAAAACACTGGCTTTCTATCCTCACTGCTGGTTACAGATCCGGACGTATCCCCCTCCGCCGGTCAAGGGGAGGAGGGGCAGCGTTTAGGCCGTCGACGACAGCGAGGGAGGAGACCCACTGCCGGCCGCATCGTTATCTCTGGCCGAGCGCCGGCGCGGGAGGTCCTCTGATCCCTTCGTCGTTGCCTGTGGGTGGATCCGGCCTCCCGCCGCCCACCTATCCACATCCCGACGACCTTCAGGTATATCTTCGTTCGAAACTGCCTTAGCTCTACTTCCCCAGCTCGCTACGTCGCTGCATGTGCATCATTTTCTACCTCTCAGCCCCTCTCGATCGGATGGTCCAACGTCACATTTTTTTCTATTGTTAGAGGTAAAGCTACTTCATGGAGTCGAATCTTGTACTACTTGGTTCAAACAAGAAATAAAGTGGGGGTGGGGGAATTTAGTATGTACATCGGACTTGGAACAAACAGGAAGGAAAGGGGGTGAAAGTAGTACAGACTGATCATCCAACCGGTCTCTTGGTCGAAAAGGGAAATATAGGGGTAACGCTGTACACAGTGGTATGACCAGGACTAGATTTGCTATCCACACAAAGGAGTAGGTGGCTAGAGTGAACAAAAATGGGACCAACCCAGATATGTTTCTTGGATGTTTGTTTCTCGGGGCAACAAACTATGAATCACCACTTTATGCCCCTGTTTACGTACATGGTGCTGGACTGCTGGTGCACCACTGTCCCATGCCCTTATACCAAATATTTAGGCTCCGTTCGGAATAAAGGGGAAGAAAACATAGGTCTTGATGAAAAAAGAGGAATAGGAAAGGAATGTAGGTATAAAACTATGGAATAGCAAACTGGAGGAAACTCTCAAGAGAATGTGTTCGGATGGACTACGAAATGTACAGATTTGTTTTTTTAGAGTAGCATGCTTGGCACTATGAGATGCTATTTGTTTATTCAGCTGCACAGTGACTACTCTTGTCCTCACCTCACGTACCACACATAGGTTGATTTTTTTATTCTGGCAACACAGCACAGCAACCTGTCTAACGCATGGCAGCGAGCCCCTGCCTCGGGTTTCCGCCCAAAAATGAGCAGCGCATGGATGTTTCTAATCCTATGGAATCAGTACTACCAGACCAGATTTCCTATGAAACACTATTCACCTTTCCCATGTTCCGAACGGTTGGAAGGGAAAGAATACTGTAGGAATATGTTCCTACGAAAATCCTGCACCAAACCTATGAACCGAATGCAGCCTTAGCTGTTCTTAATCTAATGTCCCTGGTAAAAATGAAGCCATGCCACTGTTATAAGCCATGACAAGTTTAGCCAAATGTTCTTGCCTGTAATTGTTTGAGACTCGGACTGTTTCCTCTGTGCCTTTTTGTGCAAACAAGGATACCCAATTCACCTGGTTGCCGTTGTGACCTTTTGGTGCACTACACAAAACTCTTCTTAAAAGAAGTGACTTTTGTGCTGTTTAACTGGAATGTCAGAATGGAACAGTTGGTTCATTTTGGTGGAACTGCACAAAGGGAGGTCTGTGTTCCAATCCTCATCATCCATATTAGCGCCATAACCTTCCTTTAGGTAAGAATGATATTTAATGCATGTGTTCATCTCTATTTTCCGACTGCCATGAGAAAATAATGTTGTTTTTTACTAGTACACTTGTACTCCCTCACTGACAAAACCAATTCTGAATTAGAAGGCCAATCATGTACTTGGTTTCACCAACTAGTGAGGAGAAAGAGAAACAGAGCATGAAGAGGAAGAAGAAGAAGAAGAAGAATAAACAGTGCCAAGGCAATCTTGCTAAAGCCAGAGGCCTCAAGTCGAGGCCATTCAAGGGCTCCGGCAACGACTACCTTACATGTGAGACAATCCTCCAGGGAGCCCTTCCACTTCTGCTGTCTCACTTAATTAATTAGGAGTACTTTAAGTACCACTAATTTATTACTGCCTAATTTTCCTATTGGAGTTAAAAAAATCTTTAGTAGGACCCTATGCTGAATCATGTACGTGTGTATGTTTGTCTATGGAGGTGAATCATGTGGTGGAGCAGGGAGGGGATATTATTAGTGTCATGACATAATAGTGCTATTGTTTTGCATGTCAATTTATTGCCATTGGTTCAATGAGGCAATGTTTTGCGTATTGTCCATCATGAATTTGATGCTACTAGTTGAGTAATATGCTAATGTCTTCCTATCCTTTCTCACTAAGCTAATGGAGGTTTCACCTTGTTCCTACTTGTGCAAACAGGGATCATGTTGTGCCAATCATACATTAAATGGAACTACACAAGACAATACAATGAACTGTATCCCAGCCAGTGCTTTAACTCTGTTGGAAGTTCTTGATAATCTTTCGATATAATCTCAGCACTGGTAAACAAGAGTGATTTCAACCATACATTTGAAGTGCACAAAAATATATACTATTGTGTGATTCCAGTGAGTGCTTTATCATCTCTTATGGGACTATATGAATAAGCTTTTTTTCTCAGGTTGGTACGGGCCTAAGGCCTTCATCCATATTAGTTTGCTGTCATCTCTATTTGTATCGTGCTACTGTCATGAGAAACTCTTTTATCTTTGCACGTTAAAGTTTTGCAACCTATGATAAATGGCAATGCTTTGAGTGTTGAGTTGAGCTAATTGGCACTGATTAAATAAACTAATACCTCTCTTTAAGCAAGACTACTATGTTGCTAACTTTACCCATTAAGATAATGAGGGTGCTTCTATTTGTTAGTGTATGTTTCATAAACTAGTCCCACTATTACAGTAATCTCACTCTCTCAATATATGTGCCAACAGGGATGCTCGATTTTGGTGGAACTGCACAAAAACTTTGGGTGCTTCATTGCCTCGACAGCTTCCGTCCTTTCCTGTCAGTCGCTAAACTCCGCATGCTTTCTTCCTTTGCTGTCAGTCGCTTGGCTTATCTCGGCTTCTAGTCAAAGGAAATAGTAATTGATATGCTACCTCACACAGGTTGGTATTGGTCTTTATCCTGATTATTGTGTCTGTCATATGTATTGGTAATTTGGTATTGTGCTACTGTTTATCGATTTCATAAAGGAGTAATTTGGAGCCTGAACTCGCAGGCAAATCATTACATCGGGTGATTTTAGTAGAACTGCACAAAATGATCAGATGTTGACAAGAAGTGCCTATATTCATTCGAGTATCAACCGGCGTCAACCAATTGTCAAACTCCAAGTGTTAGGAGAGTGAACGCCAAAAATATTGCTTGGTGCATAGCCCAGAAAAACGCAGTCCAGTCTTTGGTCCCAACTTGTGCCTTTTGGTTATCGGCACATATGGTAGCGAACTATATGGCATGGAGTCTAAAGATTCCAGACAAGTTGGTTGACGCTTATATTAATCTGGCACTTAATCAGTCTGCACGCCAAGGATGCTCCATTTCAGTTGAACTGCACAAAAAATTTGGGTGGTTCATTTTCTCAACCGCCTCCTTTCTCGTCTGCAATGTAGAATTTTGGCGAGATACAAGACCAAGATGAGCCGGTAAACTGGTTGGATGAAAGTAGTGGCCAAGTTGCTCAAACCTCCCTCGGCACGAGGCCACTATTTGAGGATAAACCTACAAACAAAGTTCAGATTGTCTGTGCTGCCTCTGATGTACTCGAAAGTTTACTCGTACAAGAACTAATTTTAGCAAGAAGTACCTCCGATTGAACACCATTTACCAGTCCGTACCCTAGGTAATTAAAGTTCGTCCATGGATCATATTGGCTGTGATCTCAATCATTTGGATGCATAAACATACTGAACATGTGTATATCTGAATCTTTTTGTAAATTATGTATGAATATTGTCGTGTGATCTATCAATCATTTGGATGCATAGATATGCTGAGCTTGTGTATATATGAATCTTTTGAGTTGTTGATTGTGAATGTTGGCTATGGATATGAATGTGTCCTGTGAACTTGAGTTTGATATAAATGTTTACCTTTTCTGTTGTATTTGTGTGTGAACTTGTTAGTATGCCTACTGTGGGGTATAAAACGCAGGTCTCTTATAAAAGTAATATCGTGTCCAATTTATGTTTTCCCTTCTAACCACATTATATATATTTATATTATTACTATTATCGTATATTTTATAGAGACTTATATATACATTATAAAAACATCCCAACTTATAAAAGTAAATGTTTAATGGAAGTTGGCAAGGAAAATCCTGGTTGTTTTTGACTCACGGGCAAGGAAAATCCTGGTTGTTTTTGACTCACAGGCAAGGAAAATCCTGGTTGTTTTTGACTCACACGCAAGGAAAATCCTGGTGATTGCGAAGATTTTAAGGACCAATTTAATAATAACGCGCTCATTTTTATTTTGAGAAATAACTCGCTAATTTCTTAATTATATATATAATGTGCCTCTCTGGTTTATTCTTTGATATTAATTGCTCCTTCTAACATAACATTATACGTATATATAACGAGCCCACCCAATACGTGTATTTAAAGGAAGTGCAAATGGGCTGGGATTTCTTAGAAAATATAAATGGGCCTGATTGACGCGAAATTATTTGTTCACCCAGCCCAGTAAATGGACTGTACATTCTAGAAAACATGGGTTAAATATATGCCACATTTTTGCAGGCTGACATGTGGGCCAATAGGTCGAAGCCTACGCAGGGCGTTGTCAACTTGGTCAACAAATGATTGTGTCATCCACAGCCATTGGATTTATATCCAACGGCCGGCATGCACCTTCAATCTCTCGTGTTCTTCCTCCAGCGTCGTCGGGACCGCCTGGTCTGGCCTCCGGCGGCTAGCGGCTCTGCTTAGCACGCATCGCTGCGAAGCGCTACCCCACCACCGGCCAGGCTATCCCTCCACCCCTCGACACCTCCTGTTATTCTCCACAGACTATAGCCCCACGCCGCAACAGAACCAGTTATAACCCTTCTCCTCCTCTCAATCTGTGACTCCACTGCCGCGTTTTCCCATCTCCGAATCGTTCCCGTCCGGGGCCTCGCCGTCGTCCACCGCCTTGCTGCGTTCGGTGCGGCCTGGTCAACAAACGAGAGTCATCGGAAGAGGACTTTACGTGGAGAGCCTGACGGCTGGGACCCACGAGGTCCATGGTCGCACGCAAGGAAAGTTCCTCCTTATTAAGCTAAAAAAACGTTTCCTCCACCTGACAGCTGGGACCCACCGGCTGTATCTTCGCATGGAAGGAAGTGCCTCCTTGTTTTGCGAAAAAAAATATTCATCCCATTGACAGCTGGGACCCGTCAGATTTGGTGACTGACTTGTGGGCCTACTAAGCGGACGTGTACAATCAGTAGTATATTTTGTCTGTTTGCTGCTGCTGTTGTTTTCAATGTACAATCAGTAGTATATTTCGTCTGTTGGTTGAATAAATGTGTTGTTAGAACGACAAACACAATGTTTTGGAAGTCGTTGCATGGTTTGATCCTTTAGTGCCCCGTACCGTACGTAGCGCATACTATTTATCGTACGGAACACTTTTTTTTTGAAACTCGGAACACATTTTCCACTTGTTGATAACATGCAGCCCACTGATGAAGGCCCAATAGAGAAGCCCATAATTAACTGGAAGGGAGGCTCTCACATGAATCCGGCCTAGGTACATGCTCATGGTCCCCTAAACATAAATAAATAAAGCTAAATGCTCATGCACCAGTTCTTTGGGAAAATAGCTAGCCCAGTATTTCTTTTTGAAGAATACCCAAGCTAGGCCTATTTGTTTTCTCCGAATTACTGGGCTGCAAATCTTTCAAGACGAGGAGGGATGCATTCCGGCCTGGCTTAAGAGTATGGTCAATGTCTGTTAAAAGTCATATCAAAAGGGGTTGAAAATTCCAAAAAAAATTATAGCAAATGGGATATAAGTTTCTTTTTTTGTTTTGTTCTTCACTGATATCTTATACGTATTTCATTGGATTTAGCATGACATAGTACTAATTTATTTTTAAATTTGTTTTACTATGGCTATTAATTTTTGGATTAAGAATATTTCGTTCCCCAGCAAAAATTTGCGAATTTTCAAAAATTCCCACATATTTAGTTAATTTTTTGACCCTGGTACTGACCAGAAAATGGCCAGCAATTCTAAAAATGGAAAACGGGCTGCAATAAATTCCATATGAATTAGAAAATGAGTAAAAAATATAAAAATAATAGCAAATGGGTTGTACACGCCATGGATTTCGAGGCTAGCTTGTTTACGAAAGGCTTTGTCAGTGAACACACGATTCTAGCAGCAGTTAGTGTTGGATGTCCATCCAACGGCCGACGTGCTTCTTTAATCTCTGATCTTCCTGCTCCAGCCGCCTAAACTAGCGTCAGCGGGACTACCTGCTCTCTCCTCTTGTGGCCCGCTGTGATGCCGCGCAGGCTTCCCCGGCCCACCCTACTCCCTCCGCTGACCTAGCCGCACGCAATCAACTGCCTCCTTATTACGCGAAAAAAAATGATTCCTCCCACTGACATCTGGGGCGCACCGGTTGGGAGGCTAACCTGTGGGCCTACTAAGTTGACGCGTACGTAGGGCTTGTCAACTTAGTCAACAAACGATTCTAGCAGCAGTAACCGTTGGATTTGAATCGAGCGGTCCTGCTACTTCTTCAATCGCTGCTCTTCTTGCACCAATCGCCCAAACCAGCGCCGGGGAGACCGCTTGCTCCTGCCTCCAGTGGCCGGCTGTGCTGCCGATGAGGCCTCATCGCCCCCTACTACTCCCACCGCTAGCCAGGCCATGTGGCGACGGCAGCCGCACACCGCAGCCGAACCAGTGAACCCTCGTACTCCTCTCCGCGTGGGCATCCACTGCCGCGTCTTCCCCGGCTCCGCATCGTCCCCTTCCTAGGCCTCGCCATTGTCCACCGCCTTGGTGCTCTCGGCGCGGCGTGGTCAACGTGGTCAATGACATTCCATCGGAAGAGTAATGTATGTGGTGAGGCTGACAGCTGGGTCCACGACCACAGCCCAGTTTTTTTGTTATTTGCCAAGTAAGTCGCTTTGTCAGGCCTGTTGGGCTGCAAATCTTTCAAGACAAAGAGGAGAGCTTTCATTTGGCTGGCCGAGAAAATGGCCCATCAGTAATGAGAAATGGGCTGTACATTTTTAAAACACATCAAACCGGCAATTAGTTTCAAATATCTTTTTTTCATTTCGAGATTTGAAATTACATTAATTTTTATCCGTGGAGAATTTGTTGGATTTTATATTGATATACATTTATTTTTAAAATCAGTTTGAATGTGAGTCGAAATTTCGGGATTAAAAATAGTTCGGACCGCACCGAAATATGCAAAATTTCGTATAATTTTTTAACCGTGGCCACAATATGGGCTGTAATGCTAACAAAAAGAATATGGGCTCCAAAAAAACCTTAATAATTAGCAAATGGGCTGTAAATTATTAGAAATAATGGCATATGGGTTGTATGCTGTTTCCCACAGATTTGAGGCTTTCCTAAAAAAAGGTTGACGCACAAGCAGTGACTGTTGGATGGCCATCCAACGGCTGTCGTGCTTCTTCAATCTCTGATCTTCCTGCTCCAGCCGCTCAAACAGGCGCCGGTGGGACTGCCTGCTCCCTCCTCCCCGCGGCCGGCTCTGCTGCCGTGCAGGCCTCACCGCCCCACTGTACTCCCATCGCTGGCCTAGCCATCCCTCTACTCACCCACACATGCTGTTATTCTCCGGCGACGGCAGACGAACCAGTAAACCCTCGTACAGTCGTACTCCCCTCCGCGTGGGAAACAACTGACGAGTCTTCCCTGCCTCCGTGTCGTTCCCTTCCTAGGCCTCGCCGTCGTCCACCGCCCTGGTGCTCTCGGCGTGGCCTGGTCAATGTGGTCAACGACCGACATGCATCTGAAGTGGACTTTAGGTGGAGAGGCCGATAGCTGGGTCCATGGTCGCACGCAAGGAAATGCCTCCTTATTACGCGTAAAATAATGATTCCTCCACCTGACATCTAGGACCCACTGAAAGGGCCTCTGTATTTCGCGAAAAAAACGTTACCACCGCTGACAGCTCGGACCCACTAGCTATATCTTCGCACGCAAGGAAGTGCCTCCTTATTACACACAAAAAAATGAATACTCCCCCTGTTAGCTGGGACCCAGTATAGTGGCAGGCTGACTTGTGGGCCTACTAAGTTGACGGGGACGGAGGGCTTTGTCAACTTAGTCAATATGCACGATTCTAGCTCCAGTGACCGTACGATGTCCATCCAACGGCCGTCGTGCTTCTTCAACCTCTGGTCTTCTTGCTCCAGCCGCCCAAACCAGCGCCGGTCATGCCTCGTGCTCCTGCCTCCCGTGGCCGGCTGCGATGCGGCGGAGGCCTCACCGCCCCCTAATACTCCCACCGCTGGCCAGGCCATCCCTCTACTCACCCACACCCCCTGTTACTCTGCAGCGACGGCAGCCTCACACCGCAGTGAACCAGTGCCCTCGTACTCCTCTACGCGTGGGCATCCACTGCCGCGTCTTCCCCGGCTCTGCGTCGTCCCCTTCCTAGGCCTCACCGTCGTCCACCTCCCTGGTGCTCTCGGCACGGCGTGGTCAACGTGGTCAAGGAACGGCTTCCATCGGACGTGGACTGTACGTGGAGAGGCTAACAGCTAGGTCCACGGCCGCAGCAAGGAAGTGCCTCCTTATTACGTGCAAAATAATTATTCCTCCACCTGACAGCGGGGACCCACCGGACGGGCCACCGTATTTCACCCCCCTGACTGCTGGGACCCACTAGCTACATCTTCGCAGGCAAGGAAGTTCCTAACAGTCGGGACCCACCTGGTCGAAGCGTACGTAGCGTTGACATTCTGGTCGCGAACGTGTACGTACATACTGGTCGATGTAGAGGCACGCACGTGTCATAGTAGAGGCGCGCATGTGTCGTAGTAGAGGCGCGCACGTAGCATGTACACGTACGTACAGCGGCCAGGGTGCAAGAAAGAAAATACGGCCACGTATGTGTACATACGGGCGGGGTCTCGAACGCCTACTCGCGCATACGTACGGCGAGGGCTCGTGTACATGGCTGGGTCGGAACGGAGAAACAGCGTCGTCATCGTGTTCATGGGTCAGAACGGAATGCATGGTCGTGTTCATCGTGAGGGCTTGGACGGAAGAGGCGATGGAAACGAGGCCTGGCGTACCGCACAACGGAGGAAACGGACCTCCTACGGTCGAAATGGGGGTCCTGTTGATGGGAGGGGTGTGGCGTACCGCAAAACGGAGGAAACGGACCTCCTACGGTCGAAATGGGGGTCCTGTTGATCGGGAGGGGTGTGGCGTACCGCAAAACGGAGGAAACAGACTTGTGTTGGAGCGCTACGGTCGAAACGGGGGTCATGTTCATCGAGAGGGGTGTGGCGTACCGCAAAACGGGACTCCACGGGATACTGTTCATATCCACCGTCGACCCCTTCCAGCCTCCACGAGCTACTGTTCATCCACCGTCGACCTCCTCCAGCCTCCACGGGCTCCTGTTCATCCAGCCTCCACCGCGCGCTACTCCACCGGCTACTGTTCAACCACCCCTCCATCGTCTACTGTTCATCCAGCCCTCCACACCACGGGGTCCTGTTCAACCACCCCTCCACGGGCACCCCTCCACCGTCTATTGTTCATCCTGCCCTCCACACCACGGGGTCCTGTTCATCCACCCCTCCACGGGCACCCCTCCACCGTCTACTGTTCATCCAGCCCTCCACCACACCACGGGGTCCTGTTCATCCAGAGGCAATGCCACCTCTCACTGTTCATCCAACCCCCCCCCCCCCCCCCCCCCCCCCGCAACGCTCACTATTCATCCCATCGATCGGCTTCAGTTAGCAGCAGTAGCCAAGGAATCGCTCGATCGGGTTCAGTTAACAGCCATCGATCGATCGCTCGGGTTCAGTAACGCGTAGCCTGCAGTGCAATCGCTCGGGTTCAGTTAGAGCCCAATGCCTCGCTCGGGTTCAGTTAGAGCCAACACCTCGCACATATGCGTGTACGTGTATGAGAGAAACGCACATCGCTCGGCCCCCGACCTCCCACCGTAACCGGGAACTCCCCGAAATTTTCCTCCCCCTCGCTTCTACCATGGTTTTTTCCATCATGGACGGCCCAAAGAATGTCATGCAGCTGCGTCTCCAGCCCGCCCAGGACAAAAAGCCCATTTTCTGTCATGAAATTTTTGTCATAGAAGTAGGAGACCGCCACATCTATGATGATACCGGGTTTTGTCACAATTATCGTCATAGAAATGTCATATGTATGACAGAAAAAAATTTCGTTCAGCCCTAAATGTCACGGATGTGTCTTTTTTTTGTAGTGCATGCCCAGCTCCTGGCATTCACCGCAAAAATCGAACGAAGCTTCTCGGACAACGGTCGGCAACCCAAGGCCGAAGAGCTGGCAATTGCCGAGAGCGTTCGAGTAGCCGTCCGTTCCTCCGCCGCATACCTTGCGACAACGGCGCCCGTCCAAGCCCAGATCGCGGCCGCCCATGCCTAGCTCATGGCGGCCTTTCCCAAAGAGATGGTGGACGCGGATGGTGAGATGCTTTCCGAGTATGGTGCGATGGATGCCATGGAGCCCCTTCCCTAGGAGACCGTCGGGCGCGAGCTGGACATGGAGGCGGCAGCGGAGATCGACGAGCACCAGCCGTAGTAGTACTCTTTGTTTTGTTTAATAAGAGCGTCGGTCTTTAATTTATTAGAGTAATGTTTAGGTCAGCTAGCTCTGTTTAATTGTTGAACTTGCTCCATTAAGAAGTATGGGTGTGTTGTAGTCTCCTTTGTGTACCCAAATTATGCAATGACGTGGATGACCACTGTAGCCATGGAAAATCGAACCAAAATTTTTGACGTTCAAACTCATCACACACGGGTTAAGCTATTTGAATCGTTTGTGATGTTCACATATAGTACACAGTTCTGAATAAGGGACCGTGTCTGATGACACTTTGCGCGCCAGTTTTTTCGCTGAAGCGATTCCAAATTTTCGGCTTCCGTGGAAATATCTACCTCCCCGCCCCCTCCCCCTTACCAAAAGCCACATTTCTCCTGTTTCCTCCTTCCTTTCCAAGTTGAAACCTTCACTCCTTGCTTGCAGCGCCGCCTCCTCGCCGCTGACCCTCCTTCACGCTGCTCAGCCTCGTCTATCCAGGCAGGTAATCCACACCCGACCCCCATCCTCCTCCTCCTTCCACACCCCGCTTGCCCCGACCGCCGGCGTGAGCGCGACACCTTCCACCCAAATCACCGACCCCTCCAACAAATAAGCGCCGCCCTAAGCCATGGTGCACGTGGTATAGCCAGAATCTCAAGGAGCATTTGGCAGCAGAGAAGCAAATCACGGCCGCACGCGCGGATGAGGTCGCGATGGCTGCCATTCATGCCGACCCCTAGATCTTGGAGGAGCACTGAGGGAGTCCTAGATTAGGGGGTATCCGGACAGCCGGACTATATCTTTTGGCCGGATTGTTGGACTATGAAGATACAAGATTGAAGACTTCGTCCCATGTCCGGATGGGACTCTCCTTGGCGTGGAAGGCAAGCTCGGCAGTACGGATATGTAGATCTCCTTCCTTGTAACCGACTCTGTGTAACCCTAGCCCCCTCCGGTGTCTATATAAACCGGAGGGTTTAGTCCGTAGGACCAACAACAACAACCATACCATAGGCTAGCTTCTAGGGTTTAGCCTCTTCGATCTCGTGGTAGATCAACTCTTATACTACTCATATTATCAAGAAAAATTAAGCAGGACGTAGGGTATTATCTCCATCAAGAGGGCCCGAACCTGGGTAAACATCGTGTCCCCCGCCTCCTGTTACCATCCGCCTAGACGCACAGTTCGGGACCCCCTACCCAAGATCCACCGGTTTTGACACCGACATTGGTGCTTTCATTGAGAGTTCCTCTATGTCGTCATCGTTAGGCTGGATGGCTCCTTCAATCATCGATAGCGATGCAGTCCGGGGTGAGACTTTTCTCCTTGGACGGATCTTTGTATCCGGCGGCTCCGCACTGCAGGCCAACTCGCTTGGCCATCTGGAGCAGATCGAGAGTTACGCCCCTGGCCACCAGGTCAGGTTTGGAAGCTTAAACTACAAGGCCAACTTCCACGGAGACTTGATCTTCGACGGATTCGAGCCCCTGCCGAGTACGCCGCACGGTCACGATGAGCATGATTTAGCTCTACCATCGGACAGTGTTCAGGAGACCGCATCGGCAACCGCTCCGACCCTCAATTCGGAGCCAATTGTGCCATCCATGGACGGGTGGATAGACCCCGCCACGGAGGCCGCATTCTCAGCGGCGATCGAGCCGAGTATCGACCTTACCCTTCACGGGAGCCGTGACGCCGAACTGCCGGATTCTTCCCCGGCCACGGACTCTGAACCGCCTGCGCCCGTGCCTATCGAATCCAACTGGGCGCCGATCATGGAGTTCACCTCCGCGGATATCCTTCAGCACTCGCCCTTTGGCGACATATTGAACTCATTAAGGTCTCTCTCCTTGTCAGGAGAGTCCTGGCCGAACTATGGCCGGCCAGATCGGGATGCGGACGACGACGAAATTCACCGCCCACCCACCACCCACTTAGTAGCCACTGTCGATGATTTGACCGACATGCTCGCCTTCGACTCCGAAGACATCGATGGTATGGACGACGATGCAGGAGACGAACAGGAGCAACTGCCCACAGGGCACTGGACGCCCACTTCATCATATGATGTATACATCGTGGACACACCCAAAGAAAATGACGACGAGGAACGGAAGGACGCAGCGAAGGATCGTTCCCTCAAGAAGCAGTCAAAGCGGCAGCGTAAGCGCTGCTCCTAATCCCGCCTCGGTAGAAACAGCGATCATATAAACCCAGCGATAGAGCAGGGTGAGCCAGCGGACGACAAACACGGCATTGAACCACCGTCCGACCACGGCAACACGGATAATCAAACTGAACAACCCGACTCCGGTGAAGATAACAGTCCAGATGACATCACACCGGACAGGCACCCGGAGCAACAGAATACCCATCAAAGGCTTGTTGCCACTACGAGGAGTCTGAAAAAGCAGAAGCAAAGGCTCAGGGCTGCACAAGACACACTCAGAATTAGATGGAGTGAAGTACTCAACACTGCAGCAAAGTACGGCGGTAGTCGCGACACAAAGAGCTACCCGAAGCGAAAGCTGCTACCTGAATTCGATGAGGAGGCCTTAGATCCCCTGCAATCAAAAAACAAAACAGCCATCCGGTCGGATAGACGACCTTGTGGCCAACATAGAGCGACAAACGACGCCGCACACAAGCCAGTACGCGATCCACGTGAGGGCTCGCATCAAAAGGACGGCGCAACCAGATCCATCTACGGGCCAAGCAAGCGCGCTCCAGCACGCAATGCAACACAACAAAAATCCGAACACCACGGTACACCCAAATACAGGGGTGCTGCACACCCCCTATGTTTCACCGATGAGGTGCTGGACCATGAGTTTCCAGAGGGATTCAAACCCGTAAACATAGAGGCGTACGACGGAACGACAGACCCGGGGGTCTGGATTGAGGACTACATCCTCCATATCCACATGGCTCGAGGAGACGATCTCCACGCCATCAAGTACTTACCCCTCAAGCTCAAAGGGCCAGCTCGGCACTGGCTTAAAAGCCTCCTCGAAAACTCCATTGGAAGCTGGGAAGAGCTCGAGGACGCTTTTTGGGCAAATTTTCAAGGGACCCATGTCCGACCACCGGATGTAGACGATTTAAGTCATATAACTCAACAGCCCGGAGAGTCAGCCCGAAAGCTTTGGAACAGGTTTCTCACTAAAAAGAACCAAATAGTCGACTGTTCGGACGGCGAAGCCTTAGCAGCTTTCAAGCACAGCGTTCGAGACGAATGGCTTGCCAGACACCTTGGCCAAGAAAAGCCGAGAACAATGGCAGCATTAACAAGCCTCATGACCCGCTTTTGCGCGGGCGAGGACAGCTGGTTAGCCCGATGCAGCACCAGCGACCCAAGTACATCCGAAGTCAGGGACGAAAACGGGAAGCCATGACGTAGCAAAAACAAGCGCCGGAATAAAGAAGACAGCCCGAAGAGCACGGTGGTAAATGCCGGATTCAGAAGCTCTCGGCCAGGTCAGCAAAAGCTGCCCTCCAAAGGCATCACTACAGTAAATGGAAATATTGAGCGCTCCTTGCGCGCGGAAAACCGTGTGGCTGCCTTGGCAGCCGCACACTAGACGGCCTCACCAACTAAAGCATCTGACAGGTTGTTAAGACCACGGACACGGTTAGACGAGTCCGGTGTAGCTATATAAAATTGATACAGGTTTGATGGCTATACCCCTATAACAATACAAGGGGCTCAACGCGTGTAAACAAGTGACAATTAGGCTCAACTTTATTCATCTTGAACTGTACATGGTTTATTTAGTATAACCTACCTTTTGCACGAAAACTTTTCAACTAATTTCCCCACTTTTACAGATGACCATCGTGCTACACCCGTCTAGGATACGGCACAACGGAGACACAGGCGCAGACGTGCAGCAGGGACCCGTTCCAAGGATTCTTTTTAGATTAAGACCCTGCGTAAACCTTTTTTACTGTCTCTTGTTGATACACATCCCCCGGATTCTCAGTACAATTGAGAAGGATGCTGACGTATTGGCATGTGGCCACGTCAGAATATTGCACGTACCTGGACACCAGGGGCTTATTACAAAGGGCACTGTTTAGCCCGGTTTACATCATAAAGACCGAATACCTTAGGGAGTGTTCGGCGTCGCGAGTTTGGCCTTATATGCATCAGCTCCGAATCATGTCTTTGGTCAAATGTTGGGTTTGTCCGGCTCCTGTGTTTTGCTGCCTTACGTTCTGCTCTATCGGCTAAGGCGGCACCAGGAGAACTACTGCGATTGTGCCCTGGTTCATCCGGACAAGCACCTCAGTAGAGAAAGCCGAAAACTGACTGTCATGATATAGCGTGAGACTGGTCAACCACTCGATGACCTAGCAGAATCTTCAGGATTCCTCTGCCTTAACGAAGGGCCGTTTCCTGGCCAGGCATGTACGCGCCCTGAATTCGAATGAGCGCGGAGCCACCAGGGGCTATCTAGTAGCCCCACTGTCAAACTCCTCTGGCTAAGTGAAAGTGTTAAAGCATTATAATCCGATTGCCTAGTTCACTGCGCTATCACCTCCTTAATGGACCAAGACGTTGGATCAAGTGTGAACATGCGTCTTCTGCGAGCACCCCCGCATTATGTGCGTGGGGGCTGAAGCCGATGACTGCCATCTTTTAGGTTATATACATATATACATAAACGGCCGCACAAGAGGCATCATAGTACTTTCGGGCAAAAGTATAAATACAGCCTTGATAAACTCAATAAAACACTGTTTTTACAATGGGAATACATGTCACTTAAACATAATATTCTTCGAGCACTGAGCCTCTATCGAACGAGCGCCTTCAAGAACTTCTTCAAAGTAGTGCTCGGCAGCCACTCGGCCTATGGCTGAACCCTGTGCCGCAACAGTGGTGGCATCCATCTCCGCCCAGTATGTTTTGACACGGGCAAGGGCCATCCGCGAGCCTTCTATGCACGCCGACCTCTTTACAGCATCGACGTGTGGCACAGCACCAAGGAATTGTTGCACTAAGCTAAAGTAGCTATTCAGCCTTGGCCCTCCCGGCCACAGATGATCCACAACGGACCTCATGGCAAGTCCGGATAATCTATGGAGCTCGGCCCACTTGGCCATTTGCTCATTCAACAGCAGCGGACGAGCTGGAGCATGAAACTGTGACCAAAATAGTTTTTCGACTTTGTGATCTTTCCGATCCTTGAAGTACTCGGCCGCATCAGCAGCACTTGCAGCCAAATCCACGTAGGCGTCCGTAGAACTCCATAGCCAGTCCAGAGGTGCATACTTCGGATCCCCGAACTTAGTCCGCAACAAGAAGGGCTTCCCAGATACAATATCCGCAGCTTGATGCAGCTCCTCCTTCGTCGCTCTAATTTTAGAGCGGGCTTCCTTGGCAGCCACCTGGGCCTTTTCCAGGTTCGTCGCCTTCGCCCGGTTTTCTTCTTCAAGAATCTGGTAACGGTCAGCAGCATCTTTCAACTCTACAGCTATCTTGGCTATTTTTTCTTTGCTCTCGCAATGCGCGGCCTGTTCGGCCCTTAACTCTCTGGCCGCCTTTAAAGCGGCCGCATTGCTACTCCTTGCTTGCTCCTTGGCTCGGGCAAGCTCCGCCAGAAGGGTCTCCATGGTGGCAGCTCCATCTGCAGTCACAACATATTAAAGATACTGGCATCATGCTGCTCTTATTATGTGACAATCACCAGACAAATCACCTACCTTGTGCCTCGTCAAGCCGCTTGTTAACAAGCACGATGTCGGCATTTGCCGCATCCAGTTGCTGCCTTAGTTCAGCAAACCCATCAGTCCGACTAGCCACCGGAGCTTCAACCACCTGCACATAAAGGCGGTCTGGTTATTACCTGGGACTATGATCCTCTGTTTGCCGCCGTTTTCGACGACAACCAGAGTCTCAGGGGCTACTATCTACACAGGGCACATCTAAAAATGTGTGGTACTGTCAAAAATGTACATCATTTGACGTACCTCAAAACCCGTCAGTAGACTCATAAAGGCTTCATGCAACCCGCTTTCGGCGGACGAAATCCTTTCAATCACCATACCCATCAATGTGCGGTGCTCTTCTGAGATAGCCGCTCGCTCTAGCAGATCCCTCAGTACGTCCGACCGCACACCAGACGGTGCTGACCTCTTTCGATTGCTCTCTTCAAGAGCCGGATACTGAGGACTTCGGGTGGCCATATGATTGCCTTCTGGCCTTGCCGGATCAGGAGAAACCCTCCGCGACGACACCTCAGGGTCGCCCACCTCATGAGGTGGTATGGCAGGGGGAGGCGTTTCGCTCTCCATCATCTCTGGAAGAAGATCCCCTGAAGATGAGCTCTGCTGAGAAGGGCTAAGATCCGAAGTGCAAGATAAATGCTTTGGTTATTTTCCTCAGAAGTAAAGCGAGGTATTTTCATTATTTAGTACCCTTTTACTTACAGCTCGGTGGAGGGCTGATCCCCTTGAGGGCATAGTGCGGCCAGGGTATCCCCCAGGGCAGGACCCTCCGGCGGAGATTTCTTCCCCCGTTTGGAGACCATTGTCTCCGGGTCCTCAGAGGTGGTTCTCTTCCTTCCCTGGGGAGAGGAAGTTTTAGTTCCTCCTCCCCGTCTAACCTCCTTTGCGGAGGCGCTAGCCTCCTTGTTCCCCCCTTTATCTTCTCCTGAGGGCACTTGATAAGGCGCGATCTCCAGCATCCTGGTTAGCACGGGATTTGGTGACGTCTCAGGGAGGGGGCGGACACCTGATCAACTTTCCCTTCGCTATCAAATCCTGGTCAAAGAGCGGCTTTTTTAGGGCAACGTTGCGATAAATAAACGGACAGTGTGTTCGCATGCGGGGCTGCTACGTCTTGACCTTGCGTTGGTTTTCCCCGAAGAGGAAGGGATGATGCAGCAGAGTAGCATAAGTATTTCCCTCAGTTTTTGAGAACTAAGGTATTAATCCAGTAGGAGCCCACGCTCAAGTCCCTCATACCTGCACAAAGCGATAGCTACTCGCAACCAACGCGATTAGGGGTTGTCAATCCCTTCACGGTCACTTACGAGAGTGAGATCTGATAGATATAATATTTTTGGTATTTTTGGTATAAAGATGCAAAGTAAAAAGTAAAAGCAAAGTAAAAGGCAAAGCAAGATTAAAGTGATGGAGATTGATATGATGAGAATAGACCCGGGGGCCATAGGTTTCACTAGTGGCTTCTCTCAAGAGCATAAGTATTCTATGGTGGGTGAACAAATTATTGTTGAGCAATTGACAGAATTGAGCATAATTATGAGAATATCTAGGCATGATCATGTATATAGGCATCACGTCCGTGACAAGTAGATCGAAACGATTCTACATCTACTACTATTACTCCACTCATCGACCGCTATCCAGCATGCATATAGAGTATTAAGTTAAAAACAGAGTAACGCCTTAAGCAAGATGACATGATGTAGAGAGATAAATTCATGCAATATGAAATAAACCCCATCTTGTTATCCTCGATGGCAACGATACAATACATGCCTTGCTGCCCCTTCTGTCACTGGATAAGGACACCGCAAGATCGAACCCAAAGCTAAGCACTTCTCCCATGGCAAGAACTACCAATCTAGTTGGCCAAACCAAACGGATAATTCAAAGAGACTTGCAAAGATAACCAATCATACATAAAAGAATTCAGAGAAGATTCAAATATTATTCATAGATAGACTTGATCATAAACCCACAATTCATCGGTCTCAACAAACACACCACAAAAAGAAGATTACATCGAATAGATCTCCACAAGAGAGGGTGAGAACTTTGTATTGAGATTCAAAGAGAGAGAAGAAGCCATCTAGCTACTAACTATGGACCCGAAGGTCTGAGGTAAACTACTCACACTTCATCGGAGAGGCTATGATGATGTAGAAGCCCTCTGTGATGACGGCCCTCTTCCGGCGGAGCTCCGGAACAGGCCCCAAGATGGGATCTCGTGGATACAGAAAGTTGCGGCGGTGGAATTAGGTTTTTGGCTCATGTTCTGATCGTTTGGGGGTACGTGTGTATATATAGGAGGAAGAAGTACGCCGGAGGAGCAATGAGGGGCCCACGAGGCAGGGGGCGCACCCTAGGGGGGCCCCCACCCTCGTGACCGCCTCTTTTGTTCCTTGGAGCAGGGTCCAAGTCTCCTGGATCACGTTCGGTGAGAAAATCACGTTCCCGAAGATTTTATTCTGTTTGGACTCCGTTTGATATTCCGTTTATCTGAAACACTGAAATAGGCAAAAAAACAGCAATTCTGGGTTGGGCCTCCGGTTAATAGGTTAGTCCCAAAAATAATATAAAAGTGGAAAATAAAGCCCAATATAGTCCAAAACGGTAGATAATATAGCATGGAGCAATCAAAAATTATAGATACGTTGGAGACGTATCAGGGGCTACTTACTTGGGTATCCGGGCGATTGCAGCTTAGACATGCATCCTCGGTGATGTCCGGACACATTATTTGTGGTCCGAAGAACAATTTGTACATCTCTTCGTGCGTCATGCCGAGGAAATGTTGAATAGCTCGCGGTCCTTCCGGGTTAAATTCCCACATGCGAAGGGGCCGGCGTTTGCAAGGCTGGACTTGACGAACTAGCATAACTTGCACTACCATAACCAGACTGAAATCTCTCTCAAAGAGATCTCGGATACGGCTTTGCAGTATTGGCACGTCCTTGGCTAGACCCCAGCTCAGCCCCCTGTTGATCCATGACATCAGTTGTGGTGGGGGGCCTGAGCGAAAGGTGGGGGCAGCTACCCACTTGGCACTGCGGGGAGCTGTGATGTAGAACCACTCCCGCTGCCACAATCCGGACACCTCTGGGAAGCTACCCTTAGGCCATGGAGCGTCAGCAATTTTGCTTATTAAAGCGCCTCCGCACGTTGTGTGCTGCCCCTCGATCATCTTCGGCTTCACATCGAAGGTTTTGAGCCACAGGCCGAAGTGAGGGGTAATGCGGAGGAAGGCCTCACATACGACAATAAATGACGAAATGTGAAGAAGGGAATACGGGGCCAGATCGTGAAAATCTAGCCCATAATAGAACATAAGACTCCTAACAAAGGGATCCAGAGCGAGGCCTAGTCCTCGGAGGAAGTGGGAGACGAACACGACGCTCTCGTTGGGTTCGGGAGTAGGGACGACCTGCCCTCGGGCGGGCAGCCGATGCGAAATTTCTGTGGTCAGATATCTGGCCTCTCTCAACCTCTTGATGTCCTCCTCCATGACGGAGGAAGGCATCCACCGACCTTGAAGGTTGGATCCGGACATAGTTGAAGGTCCGAAGCACCTGACCTGAGTTTTGGGTGTTAGAACTCAAGGCGGGGGAAGGATTTGATTAAGCACGAGAGGGAAAAAAGAAAAGGCCGTGTCCCCTTTATAAAGAGGGTGAATATCAAGCGTCCTCCTCGTGACCGTTTGGGACTTGCCTAAGATCTAGGAGTCCTACCAATAGGCATGGTTGGGTTACCCACGTCTGTATTGATGAGAATCCCGTAATAAAGGGGACACGATCTCTGCTTCGACAAGACGTGCCAAGGAAACCGCCTCGCGAAACACGCTGAGATTGGTTATGAAAAATGATTCGAATAAAGACCTGGCTGTGGTGTGATGTCACACGACGGGGTACGTCAGCAGATTAGATTTATGGAAATATTATTCTCTCTATGGTGGTATGTGGAACTTGTTTTGCAGAGCCGGACACGGTCCTTGTGTTCAAAATCTTTTATGAAGTATTCGGAGGAGGAACCCGCCTTGCAATGCCGAAGACAATCTGCGCACCGGACTCATCGTCATTGAAGCCTGGTTCAGGGGCTACAAAGGGAGTCCTGGATTAGGGGGTATCTGGACAGCCGGACTATATCCTTTGGCCGGATTGTTGGACTATGAAGATACAAGATTGAAGACTTTGTCCCGTGTCCGGATGGGACTCTCCTTGGCGTGGAAGGCAAGCTCGGCAGTACGGATATGTAGATCTCCTTCCTTGTAACCGACTCTGTGTAACCCTAGCCCCCTCCGGTGTCTATGTAAACCGGAGGGTTTAGTCCGTAGGACCAACAACAACAACCATACCATAGGCTAGCTTCTAGGGTTTAGCCTCTTCGATCTCGTGGTAGATCAACTCTTGTACTACTCATATTATCAAGAACAATCAAGCAGGACGTAGGGTATTACCTCCATCAAGAGGGCCCGAACCTGGGTAAACATTGTGTCCCCCGCCTCCTGTTACCATCCGCCTAGACACACAGTTCGGGACCCCCTACCCGAGATCCGCCGGCTTTGACACCGACAAGCACCTTGCCATTTGCTAGCTACGCCGGTTAAGCATGCTCGGTTTACCCGTTGCGTGTGCTACTCCTGCCTTTCCTTCACAAATTCTAGTGAATTGTGCTATCTAATTTTACCATGCAATCTGTTGCTCTAGTGTATATGTCATACAGTGTGGTTCTCATTTATTAAATGTTTTGTTAATTAGTTGTCATCTTCAGTTAACTGTTTGGTTCAATTCTGCAAATGTGATGTTCAATTCTTCAGGGTGCAATTTTGTATTGTCTTCCATGTGAGAAATAAATCGAATTTATCTTTACAAAATACATCAGAAATGAATACAATTGCTATATTTCCAAGTTGTTAAGCATGCTTGGTTTGGTTATACATTGTGCAATGTGGTGCTCAGTCGTTTGGTTCATTTGTGTTGTGGTGTTTAGTTAACTGTTTGGTTCAATTCTGCAATGCGATGTTCAATAGTTGTGGGCGCATTCTATTATTGTATACCATGTTAGGAATAAATTGAATTTGGTTGTAGTAAATACATGAGAAATAATCTGATGAATCTGCAATGTGCTTATTTTTCATCAGCATATTTTACTAATATCATGCGAACCCTTACTTAATCTGATGACTAACTACCGTATATGTGTTGCAGGGAAACAATGGGAAGCACTAAGGTTTACAATCGAGGTTAGCACGTGCATGGTCCATTGTCTAATAGCACATTATTGTGCAATTGCAGGAACCATTCTAATATTTAGGTTTTTAACAATTTGGTCTTGCACATGTAGGTCCTGCTGTTAGAGGTTTTGACCCACTGTTTGACCCTTTTTGCATATGGGGAAATGAGTTGTCCATGAATATCAATCAAATCAAGAAACTCAGAAAGATTGTTAAGATAAAGAAATTAGCGACAAAAAACAACAAGATCTTTGTCTGCACAATGAAGAAGACATCAGTTCACTACAAGATGGTACTAACTATTATACCTTGCCTTTTTTATTCCTTTGCCCCATTCCCAATATAGAGAAGATATTTATGCACATCCTTGTTTTCAGGACTTTCCAAAGTAGTTCAATGATGATTACCTCTCAAACCACCTCTATAGTCAGGAGGCGAGGAAGGTTTTCATACAACACCCACGGTTCAATATTGAAGTGTTCCTGAAGAGGACAAAGGACGGACGGTCAATCATCCACAGGCACTGGCCTAAAGTTGCAAAGACCTTCAACATGAATGAAGGCTCAATATTCGCCTTCCGCTTCAGCAGTTTTCCAGATGAGATGCATCTGTCTATATACCGTCTATGATGCTAATTTCGAAAGGTTCTACATGTTGCATGTGAAACTTGGTGCTGGTGCAGTTGTATAATGGGGTAGCTGAGTGCTGAAGCTATATCATGTTGTACTCTGATGTATTTCAATTATGAAATTATGCTTCCTTAATATGGAAATGAAATATATTATGTGCTTAATATGACTGTCAATTAGATTAATAAATGGATTATTAATAATAGTGCAATTAGCCTGCTAATGGCGAATTAGCCTACTAATTGGGTTTTTCTGTTGCAAACGGTTATTGAAAAAATACCGTGGGCGATGACCTCAGGCAACGCACACAGTTTCTAGGAATAAACCATGTTGGATCAATGAACAATCACACACGACTTTCTCTTGAAAACTATTTGCGTTAGGCCACCTTGTGCAAACGTTTACCACATAAAAATTGTGTGTGATGGACAACCTTTGCCACACAGTTTCTTCTACGGACCGTGTCTGATGCATTCAATAACGCAAATGATAAAATTCTTAATATCGTGTGCAATGGCAACGCTATCACAAACGATTTAACGGGAAATATTGTGTGTGATGTACCTGTGAACGGAAACGTTTTCCTTGGAGCAACTGTGTGGGATGTACATATGAACGGAAACATTTAGCGGGGACTAACTATGTGGGATGTACTTGCGACCGGAAACAATTTCGCCTGTATAATTGTTTTTTTAGCTCTACTGTATGTATTTCCGTATTTGAGCGCTCGCCGGTCGCATACAAACTCATTTTCCCGAGCGTGTGTGCCAGGAGGGCCATATCCTCGACGGTTTCTGGGTCGTGTGGGAAGGACCCCCCCCCCTATCGCCGTCACTCACTAGGCGATGGTTCCAAATGCCGTCATGGAAAGGGGTTAAAAACCGTTCGTATAGCACCGAAGCGTACTAGTGGTTACTTGCCCGAGATTTGATCGTCAGTATCCTTATACCTAGTTCAATCTCGTTACCGGCAAGTCTCTTTACTCGTTCTGTAATGCATCATCCCACAACTAACTCATTAGTCACATTGCTTGCAAGACTTATAGTGATGTGCATTATCGAGAGGGCCCAGAGATACCTCTCCGATACACGGAGTGACAAATCGTAATCTTGATCTATGCCAACTCAACAAACACCTTCGGAAACACCTGTAGATCATCTTTATAATCACCCAGTTACATTGTGACGTTTGATAGCACACAAGGTGTTCCTCCGGTATTCGGGAGTTGCATAATCTCATAGTCAGAGGAATATGTATAAGTCATGAAGAAAGCAATAGCAATAAAACTAAACGATCATTATGCTAGGCTAACGGATGGGTCTTGTCCACCACATCATTCTCCTAATGATGTGGTCCCGTTCATCAAATGACAACACATGTCTATGGTCAGGAAACTTAACCATCTTTGATTAACGAGCTAGTCAAGTAGAGGCATACTAGGGACACTTTGTTTTGTCTATGTATTCACACATGTATCAAGTTTCCGGTTAATACAATTCTAGCATGAATAATAAACATTTATCATGATATAAGGAAATATAAATAACATCTTTATTATTGCCTCTAGGTCATATTTCCTTCAGTCTCCCACTTGCACTAGAGTCAATAATCTAGTTCACATCGCCATGTGATTTAACACCAATAGTTCACATCGTCATGTGATTTAACACTCTATAGTTCACATCGCCATGTGACCAATACCCAAAGGGTTTACTAGAGTCAATAATCTAGTTCACATCACCATGTGATTAACACCCAAAGAGTACTAAGGTGTGATCATGTTTTGCTTGTGAGAGAAGTTTAGTCAACGGGTCTGCCACATTCAGATTCGTATGTATTTTGCAAATTTCTATGTCTACAATGCTCTGCATGGAGCTACTCTAGCTAATTTCTCCCACTTTCAATATGTATCCAGATTGAGACTTAGAGTCATCCGGATCAGTGTCAAAGATTGCATCGACGTAACCCTTTACAACGAACTTTTTGTCACCTCCATAACCGAGAAACATATCCTTATTCCACTAAGGATATTTGACAATTGTCCAGTGATCCACTCCTAGATCACTATTGTACCCTCTTGCCAAACTCATGGTGAGGTACACAATAGGTCTAGTACACAACATAGCATACTTTATAGAACCTATGACTAAGGCATAGGGAATGACTTTTCATTCTCTTTCTATTTTCTGCCATGGTCGGGTTTTGAGTCTTTACTCAACTTCACACCTTGCAACACAGGCAAGAACTCCTTGTTTGACTGTTCCATTTTGAACTACTTCAAAATTTTGTCAAGATATGTACTCATTGAAAAAAACTTATCAAGCGTCTTGATCTATCTCTATAGATCTTGATGCTCAATATCTAAGCAGCTTCACCGAGGTCTTTCTTTGAAAAACTCCTTTCAAACACTCCTTTATGCTTTCCAGAAAATTCTACATCATTTCTGATCAACAATATGGCATTCACATATACTTTTCAGAAAGGATGTAGTGCTCCCACTCACTTTCTTGTAAATACAAGCTTCACCGCAAGTCTATATAAAATTATATGATCTGATCAACTCATCAAATCGTATATTCCAACTCTGAGATGCTTGCACCAGTCCATAGATGGATCGTTGGAGCTTGCGCATTTTGTTAGCACTTTTAGGGTTGACAAAACCTTCTTGTTGCATCATCTACAACTCTTCTTTAAGAAATCCATTAAGGAATGCAGTTTTGACATCCATTTGCCAAATTTCATAAAATGTGGCAATTGCTAACATGATTCGGAAAGACTTAAGCATCACTACGAGTGAGAAAATCTCATAGTAGTCAACACCTTGAACTTGTCGAAAACCTTTTGTGATAAGTCGAGCTTTGTAGATAGTAACACTACCATCAGCGTATGTCTTCCTCTTAAAGATCGATTTATTTTTGATGGGTTACCGATCATCGGGAAAGTCAACCAAAGTCCATACTTTGTTTTCATGCATGGATCCCATCTCAGATTTCAAGGCCTCGAGCCATTTCGCGGAATCTGGGCTCATCATCGCTTCCTCATAGTTTTTAGGTTCATCATGGTCTAGTAACATGACTTCCAAAACATGATTACCGTACCACTCTTGTGTGGAACGTACTCTGGTTGTCCTACGAGGTTCGGTAGTAACTTGATCTGAAGTTTCATGATCATCATTAACTTCCTCGCTAATTGGTGTAGGCATCACTGGAACTGATTTCTGTGATGAACTACATTCCAACTCGAGAGAAGTTACAACTACCTCATCAAGTTCTACTTCCCTACCACTTACTTCTTCCGAGAGAAACTCCTCTAGAAAGGATCTATTCTTAGCAAAAAATCTTGCCTTTGGATCTGTGATAGAAGGAGTACCCAACAGTTTCTTTTTGGGTATCCTATGAAGATGCATTTATCCGATTTAGGTTCGAGCTTATCAGGCTAAAGCCTTTTTCACATAAGCATCGCAACCCCAAACTTTAAGAAACGACAGTTTAGGTTTCTTGCCAAACCACAGTTCATACGGTGTCATCTCAACGAATTTAGATGGTGCCCTATTTAACGTGAATGCGGCTGTCTCTAATGCATAACCCCAAGACAATAGTGGTAAATCGATAAGAGACATCATAGATAGAACCATATCTAATAAAGTGCGGTTACGACGTTCGGACACACCATTACGCTGTGGTGTTACACGTGGCCTGAGTTGCAAAACTATTCCACATTGTTTCAAATAAAGACCAAACTCGTAACTCAAATATTCACCTCCACGATCAGATCGTAGAAACTTTATTTTCTTATTACGATGATTTTCCACTTCACTCTAAAATTCTTTGAACTTTTCAAATGTTTCAGACTTATGTTTCATTAAGTAGATATACACATATCTGCTCAAATCATCTATGAAGGTCACAAAATAACGATGCCTGTTGTGAGCCTCAACACTCATCGGACCGCATACATCAGTATGTATTATTTCCAATAAGTCAGTGGCTCGCTCCATTGTTCCGGAGAACGGAGTCTTAGTCATCTTGCCCATGAGGCATGGTTCGCATGAAGGAAATATGCCCTAGAGGCAATAATAAAGTTATTATTTATTTCCTTATATCATGATAAATGTTTATTATTCATGCTAGAATTGTATTAACCGGAAACTTAATACATGTGTGAATACATAGACAAACAGAGTGTCACTAGTTTGCCTCTACTTGACTAGCTCGTTGAATCAATGATGGTTATGTTTCCTAACCATAGACATGACTTGTAATTTGATTAACGATATCACATCATTAGAGAATGATGTGATTGACTTGACCCATTCCGTTAGCTTAGCACTTGATCGTTTAGTATATTGCTATTGCTTTCTTCATGACTTATACATGTTCCTATGACTATGAGATTATGCAACTCCCGTTTACCGGAGGAACACTTTGTGTGCTACCAAATGTCACAATGTAACTGGGTGATTATAAAGGTGCTCTACAGGTGTCTCCGAAGGTACTTGTTGGGTTGGCGTATTTCAAGATTAGGATTTGTCACTCCGATTGTCAGAGAGGTATCTCTGGGCCCACTCGGTAATGCACATCACTATAAGCATTGCAAGCATTGTAACTAATGAGTTAGTTGCGGGATGATGTATTACAGAATGAGTAAAGAGACTTGCCGGTAACGAGATTGAACTAGGTATTGAGATACCGACAATCGAATCTTGGGCAAGTAACATACCAATGACAAAGGGAACAATGTATGTTGTTATGCGGTTTGACCGGTAAAGATCTTCATAGAATATGTGGGAGCCAATATGAGCATCCAGGTTCCGCTATTGGTTATTGACCGGATACGTGTCTCGGTCATGTCTACATAGTTCTCGAACCCGTAGGGTCCGCACGCTTAAAGTTCGGTGACGATCGATATTATGAGTTTTTGTGTTTTGATGTACCGAAGGTAGTTCAGAGTCCCGGATGAGATC
This sequence comes from Triticum urartu, assembly GCF_003073215.2. NCBI lineage: Eukaryota > Viridiplantae > Streptophyta > Magnoliopsida > Poales > Poaceae > Triticum > Triticum urartu. The sequence continues at coordinate 77,700,361 of NC_053027.1, read as the reverse complement.
GGGGACATGATGCGGAGTCTCAAAATGGTCGAGACGTAAAGATTTATATATTGGACGACTATATTCGGACATCGGAAAGGTTCTGAGTGATTCGGGTATTTTTCGGAGTACCGGAGAGTTACGGGAATTCACCGAGGAGTAGATGGGCCTTATTGGGCTTTAGGGGAAAGAGAGAGGAGAGGCTGCGCCCCCCCCCCCCCAAGGCCTAGTCCGAATTGGACTAGGGGGAGGGGCGGTGCCCCCTCCTTCCTTCTCTTCTCTTTTCCCTTTCCATCTCTCCTACTCCTACTACTTGGAAGGGCTCCTAGTTCTACTAGGAAAGGGGGAATCCTACTCCCGGTGGGAGTAGGACTCCCCTAGGGCGCGCCATAGAGAGGTCCGGCCCTCTCCCTCCTCCACTCCTTTATATACAGGGAGAGGGGCACCCCTTGGAGACACAACAATTGATCATTGATCTCTTAGCCGTGTGCGGTGCCCCCCTCCACCATAATCCACCTCGGTCATATCGTAGCGGTGCTTAGGCGAAGCCCTGCGTCGGTAGCATCATCATCACTGTCACCATGCCGTCGTGCTGACGAAACTCTCCTGTGAAGCTTTGCTGGATCGGAGCTTGCGGGACGTCATCGAGTTGAATGTGTGCAGAACTCGGAGGTGCCGTGCGTTCGGTACTTGGATCGGTCAGATCGTGAAGACGTACGACTACATCAACCGTGTTATGCTAACGCTTCCGCTTTCGATCTATGAGGGTACGTGGACACACTCTCCCCTCTCGTTGCTATGCATCACCATGATCCTGTGTGTGCGTAGGAAAATTTTGAAATTACTACGTTCCCCAACAGTGGCATCAGAGCCAGGTTTTATGCGTAGATGTTATATGCACAAGTAGAACACAAGTGAGTTGTGGGTGATACAAGTCATACTGCTTACTAGCATGTCATACTTTGGTTCGGCGGTATTGTTGGATGAAGCGGCCCGGACTGACATTACACATACGCTTACGCGAGACTGGTTCTACCGACGTGCTTCACACACAGGTGGCTGGCACGTGTGAGTTTCTCCAACTTTAGTTGAACCGAGTGTGGCTACGCCCGGTCCTTGAGAAGGTTAAAACAGCACCAACTTGACAAACTATCATTGTGGTTTTGATGCGTTGGTAAGAACGGTTCTTGCTTAGCCCATAGCAGCCACGTAAAACATGCAACAACAAAGTAGAGGACGTCTAACTTGTTTTTGCAGGGCATGTTGTGATGTGATATGGTCAAGATGTGATGATATATAAATTGTTGTATGACATGATCATGTTTTGTTAAAGTTATCGGCAACTGGCTGAAGCCTTATGGTTGTCTCTTTATTGCATAAGATGCAAGCGTCATACAATTGCTTTACTTTATCGCTATGCAATAGCAATAGTTGCAAAAGCAATAGTTGGCGAGACAACCATATGACGACATGTTGATAGAGATCAAGATGATGGAGATCATGGTGTCATGTCGGTGATGATAGAGATCATGACAGTACTTTGGAGATGGAGATCAAAGGCGCAAGATGATCATGGCCATATCATGTCACATATTTTGATTACATGTGATGTTTATCTTTTATGCTTCTTATTTTGCTTAGTACGGCGGTAGCATTATAAGATGATCTCTCACTAAATTTCAAGGTATAAGTGTTCTCCCTGAGTATGCACCGTTGCGACAGTTCTTCGTGCTGAGACACCACGTGATGATCGGGTGTGATAAGATCTACGTTCAAATACAACGGGTGCAAGACAGTTTTGCACACGCGGAATACTCAGGTTAAACTTGACGAGCCTAGCATATGCAGATATGGCCTCGGAACACTGGAGACTGAAAGGTCGAGCATGAATCATATAGTAGATATGATCAACATAGTGATGTTCACCATTGAAAACTACTCCATCTCACATGATGATCGGACATGGTTTAGTTGATTTGGATCACGTGATCATTTAGATAACTAGAGGGATGTCTATCTAAGTGGGAGTTCTTAAGTAATATGATTAATCGAACTTTAATTTATCATGAACTTAGTCCTGATAGTATTTGCATATCTATGTTGTAGATCAATTGCTCGCGTATAGCTTCCCCATTTTATTTATGATATGTTCCTAGAGAAAACTATATTGAAAGATGATAGTAGCAATGATGCGGATTGGATCCGTGATCTGAGGATTATCTTCATTACTGCACAGAAGAATTATATCCTTGATGCACCGCTAGGTGACGGGCCTATTGCAGGAGCAGATGAAGACGTTATGAACGTTTGCCAAAGCTCGGTATGATGACTACTTGATAGTTTAGTGCACCATGCTTTATGGCCTAGAACTGGGACTTCAAAAACGTTTTGAACGCCACGGAACACATAAGATGTTCTAAGAGTTCAAATTGGTATTTCATACTCATGCCCGTGTTGAGAGGTATGAGACCTCTGACAAGCACTTTGCCTACAAGATGGAGGAGAATAGCTCAGCTAGTGAGCATGTGCTCAGAATATCTGAGTACTACAATCACTTGAACCAAGTGGGAGTTAATATTCTAGATAAGATAGTGATTGACAGAGTTCTCTAGTCACTACCACCAAGTTACTAGAACTTCGTGATGAACTATAATATGCAAGGGATAACGGAAACGATTCCCAAGCTCTTCGTGATGCTAAAATCGATGAAGGTAGAAATCAAGAAAAGCATAAAGTGTTGATGGTTGACAAGACCACTAGTTTCAAGAAAAGGGCAAAGGGAAGAAGGGGAACTTCAAGAAGAACGGCAAGCAAGTTGCTGCTCAAGTGAAGAAGCCCAAGTCTAGACCTAAGCCTGAGACTAAGTGCTTCTACTGCAAAGGGACTGGTCACTGGAAGCAGAACTGCCCCAAGTATTTAGCGGATAAGAATGATGGCAAAGTGAACAAAGGTATATTTGATATACATGTTATTGTTGTGTACTTTAGTAGTGTTTATAGCAACACCTTAGTATTTGATACTAGTTCACTTGCTAAAGATTAGTAACTCGAAACAGGAGTTGCAAAATAAACAGAGACTAGTTAAGGGCGAGGTGATGATGTGAGTTGGAAGTAATTCCAAGGTTGATAAGATCACCATCGCACACTCCCTTTACCTTAGGGATTAGTATTGAACCTAAAATAAATGTTATTTGGTGTTTGTATTGAGCATAATATGATTGGATCATGTTTATTGCAATACGGTTATTCATTTAAGTCAAAGAAATAATTGTTATTCTGTTTACATGAATAAAACCTTATGAGGTCATACACCCAAGGTGAATGGTTTATTGAATCTCGATCGTAGTGATACACATATTCATAATATTGAAGCCAAAAGATGCAAAGTTAATAATGATAGTGCAACTTATTTGAGGCACTGTCGTTTAGGTCATATTGGTGTAAAGCGCATGAAGAAAATCCATGCTGATGAGCTTTTGGAATCACTTGATTATGAATCAGTTGATGCTTGCAAACCATGCCTCATGGGCAAGATGACTAAGACTCCGTTCTCAGGAACAATGGAGCAAGCAACTGACTTATTGGAAATAATACATACTGATGTATGCGATCCGATAAGTGTTGAGGCTCGTGGCGGGTATCGTTATTTTCTGACCTTCACAGATGATTTGAGCAGGTATGGATATATCTTCTTAATGAAACATAAGTCTGAAACATTTGAAAAGTTCAAAGAATTTCAGAGTGAAGTGGAAAATCATCGTAACAAGAAAAATAAAGTTTCTATGATCGGATCGTGGAGACGAATATTTGAGTTACGAGTTTGGTCCTCATTTGAAACAATGCGGAATAGTTTTGCAACTCAGGCCACCTGGAACACCGCAGTGTAATGGTGTGTCCGAACATCGTAATCGTAGTTTATTAGATATGGTGCAATCTATGATGTCTCTTACCGATTAATCACTATCGTTTTGGGGTTATGCATTAGAGACAGCTGCATTCACGTTAAATAGGGCACCATCTAAATCTGTTGAAATGACACCGTACGAACTATGGTTTGGCAAGAAACCAAAGCTGTCGTTTCTTAAATTTTGGGGTTGCAATGCTTATGTGAAAAAGTTTCATCCTGATAAGCTCAAACCCAAATCGGAGAAATGTGTCTTCATAGGATACCCAAAGGAGATAGTTGGGTACACCTTCTATCATAGATCCGAAGGCAAGACATTCATTGCTAAGAATGGATCCTTTCTAGAGAAGGAGTTTCTCTCGAAAGAAGTGAGTGGGAGGAAAGTAGAACTTGATGAGGTGACTGTACCTGCTCCCTTATTGGAAAGTAGTTCATCACAGAAATCTGTTCCTGTGACTCCTACACCAATTAGTGAGGAAGCTAATGATGATGATCATGAAACTTCAGATCAAGTTACTACCGAGCCTCGTAGGTCAACCAGAGTGAGATCCGCACCAGAGTGGTACGGTAATCCTGTTCTGGATGTCATGTTACTTAACCATGACGAACCTATGAACTATGAGGAAGCGATGATGAGCCCAGATTCCGCGAAATGGCTTAAGGCCATGAAATCTAAGATGGGATTCATGTATGAGAACAAAGTATGGACTTTGATTAACTTGCCCGATGATCGATGAGTCATTAAGAATAAATGGATCTTCAAGAGGAAGACGGACGCTGATAGTAGTGTTACTATCTACAAAGCTCGAATTGTCGCAAAACGTTTTCGACAAGTTCAAGGTGTTGACTACGATGATATTTTCTCACTCGTATCGATGCTTAAAAGTATGTCCGAATCATGTTAGCAGTTGCCGCATTTTATGAAATCTGGCAAATGGATGTCAAAACTATATTCCTTCATGGAATTCTTAAAAAAAGAGTTTTATATGATGCAATTAGAAGGTTTTGTCGATCCTAAAGGTGCTAACAAAGTGAGCAAGCTCCAGCGATCCATCTATGGACTAGTGCAAGCATCTCAGAGTTGAAATATATGCTTTGATAAAGTGATCAAAGCATATGGTTTTATACAGACTTGCGGTGAAGCCTGTATTTACAAGAAAGTGAGTGGGAGCACTACAGCATTTCTGATAAGTATATGTGAATGACATATTGTTGATCGGAAATAATGTAGAATTTTCTGGAAAGCATAAAGGAGTGTTTGAAAAGAGTTTTTCAAAGAAAGACCTCGATGAAGCTGCTTACACATTGAGCATCAAGATCTATAGAGATAGATCAAGATGCTTGATAAGTTTTTTCAATGAGTACATACCTTGACAAAATTTTGAAGTAGTTCAAAATGGAACGGTCAAAGAAGGAGTTCTTGCCTATGTTGCAAGGTGTGAAGTTGAGTAAAGACTCAAAACCCGACCACGGCAGAAAATAGAAAGAGAATGAAAAGTCATTCCCTATGCCATAGTCATAGGTTCTATAAAGTATGCTATGTTGTTTACCAGTCCTATTGTATACCTTAGCATGATTCTGGCAACAGAGTACAATAGTGATCTAGAAGTAGATCACTGGACAGCGGTCAAAATTATCCTTAGAGGACTAAGGAAATATTTCTTGGTTATGGAGGTGATAAAAGAGTTCGTCGTAAAGAGTTATGTCGATGCAAGCTTTTTACATCGACCTAGATGACTCTAAGTCTCAATCTGGATACATATTGAAAGTGGGAGCAATTAGCTAGAGTAGCTCCATGCAGAGCATTGTAGACATAGAAATTTGTGAAATACATACGGATCTGAATGTTGCAGACCCATAGACTAAACTGCTCTCACAAGCAAAACATGATCACTCTTTGGGTGTTAATCACATAGTGATATGAACTAGATTATTGACTCTAGTAAACCCTTTGGGTATTAGTCACATGGAGATGTGAACTAATCACATAAAGATGTGAACTAGATTATTGACTCTAGTGCAAGTGGGAGACTGAAGGAAATATGCCCTAGAGGCAATAATAAAGTTATTATTTATTTCCTTATATCATGATAAATGTTTATTATTCATGCTAGAATTGATTTAACCGGAAACTTAATGCATGTGTGAATACATAGACAAACAGAGTGTCACTAGTTTGCCTCTACTTGACTAGCTTGTTGAATTAATGATGGTTATGTTTCCTAACCATAGACATGAGTTGTAATTTGATTAACGGGATCACATCATTAGAGAATGATGTGATTGACTTGACCCATTCCGTTAGCTTAGCACTTGATCATTTAGTCTATTGCTATTGCTTTATTCATGACTTATACATGTTCCTATGACTATGAGATTATGCAACTCCCGTTTACCGGAGGAACACTTTGTGTGCTACCAAACATCACAACGTAACTGGGTGATTATAAAGGTGCTCTACAGGTGTCTCTGAAGGTACTTGTTGGGTTGGCGTATTTCAAGATTAGGATTTGTCACTCTGATTGTCGGAGAGGTATCTCTAGGCCCACTCGGTAATGCACATCACTATAAGCCTTGCAAGCATTGTAACTAATGAGTTAGTTGCGGGATGATGTATTATGGAACGAGTAAAGAGACTTGTCGGTAACGAGATTGAACTAGGTATTGAGATACCGACGATCGAATCTCGGGCAAGTAACATACCGATGACAAAGGGAACAACGTATGTTGTTATGCGGTTTGACTGATAAAGATCTTCATAGAATATGTGGGAGCCAATATGAGCATACGGGTTCCGCTATTGGTTATTGATCGGAGACGTGTCTCGGTCATGTCTACATAGTTCTCGAACCCATACGGTCCGCACGCTTAAAGTTCGGTGATGATCGGTATTATGAATTTTTGTGTTTTGATGTACTGAAGGTAGTTCAGAGTCCCGATGAGATCGGGGACATGACGAGGAGTCTCGAAATGGTCGAGATGTAAAGATCGATATATTGGATGACAATATTCGAACATCGGAAAGGTTCTGAGTGATCCGGGTATTTTTCGTAGTACCGGAGAGTTACGGGAATTCGCCAGGGAGTAGATGGGCCTTATTGGTCTTTAGGGGAAAGAGAGAGGAGAGGCTGCCCCCCCCAAGGCTTAGTCCGAATTGGACTAGGGGGAGGGGCAGCGCCCCCTCCTTCCTTCTCTTCTCTTTTCCCTTTCCTTCTCTGCTACTCCTACTACTTGGAAGGGCTCCTAATTCTACTAGGAAAGGGGGATCCTACTCCCGATGGGAGTAGGACTCCCCTGGGGCGCGCCATAGAGAGGGCTGGCCCTCTCCCTCCTCCACTCCTTTATATACGGGGAGAGGGGCACCCCTTGGAGACACAACAATTGATCATTGATCTCTTAGCCGTGTGCGGTGCCCCCCTCCACCATAATCCACCTCGATCATATCGTAGCGGTGCTTAGGCGAAGCCCTGCGTCGATAGCATCATCATCACTGTCACCACACTGTCATGCTGACGAAACTCTCATGTGAAGCTTTGCTGGATCGGAGCTTGCGGGACGTCATCGAGTTGAACGTGTGCAGAACTCGGAGGTGTCGTGCATTCGGTACTTGGATCGGTCAGATCATGAAGACGTACGACTACATCAACCGCGTTGTGCTAATGCTTCCGCTTTCGGTACGAGGGTACATGGAAACACTCTCCCCTCTCGTTGCTATGCATCACCATGATCCTGTGTGTGCATAGGAAAATTTTGAAATTACTATGTTCCCCAACATCGCAAGCATCAAGTGATTCATAATTAAGTGATTCCAAAAGCCCATTAGCATAAAGTTTCTTCATGCGCTTTACACCAATATGACCTAAATGGCAGTGCCACAAATGTGTTGCACTATCATTATCAACTTTGCATCTTTTGGCATCAATATTATGAATATGTGTATCACTACGATCGAGATTCAATAAACCATTCACATTGGGTGTATGACCATAGAAGGTTTTATTCATATAAACAGAACAATAATTATTCTCTGACTTAAATGAATAACCGTATTGCAATAAACATGATGTAATCATATTAATGCTCAATGTAAACACCAAATAACATTTATTTACGTTCAATTCTAATCCCTAAGGTAGAGGGAGTGTGCGATGGTGATCGTATCAACCGTGGAATTACTTCCAACACACATCGTCACCTCGTCCTTAACTAGTCTCTGATTATTTTGCAACTCCTATTTCAAGTTGCTACTCTTAGCAACTGAACCAATATAAAATACCGAGGGGTTGCTATAAACACTAGTAAAGTACACATCAATAATATGTATATCAAATATACCTTTGTTCACTTTGCCATCCTTCTTATCCACCAAGTATCTAGGGCAGTTCCACTTCTAGTGACCACTTCTTTTGCAGTAGAAGCACTCAGTTTCAGGCTTAGGTCTTGTTAAAACTAGTGGTCTTGTTAACCATCAACACTTGATGCTTTTTCTTGATTTCTACCTTCGCTGATTTCAGCATTGCGAAGAGCTTGGGAATCATTTTTCGTCACCCCTCGCATATTGTAGTTCATCACGAAGTTCTAGTAACTTGGTGATAGAGACTAGAGAACTCTGTCAATCACTATCTTATCTAGAAGATTAACTCCCACTTGATTCAAGCGATTGTAGTACCCAGTCATTCTGAGCATATGCTCACTAGCTGAGCTATTCTCCTACATCTTGTAGGCAAAGTACTTTGTCAGAGGTCTCATACCTCTTAACATGGGCATGAGTCTGAAATACAAATTTCAACTCTTGGAACATCTCATATGCTCCATGTCGTTCAAAACATTTTTGAATTCCCGGTTCTAAGCCGTAAAGCATGGTGCACTAAACTATCAAGTAGTCATCATACCGAGCTTGTCAAACGTTCATAACGTCTTCATCTGCTCCTGCAATAGGCCCGTCACCTAGCGGTGCATCAAGGATATAATTCTTCTGTGCAGTAATGAAGATAATCCTCAGATCATGGATCCAATCCGCATCATTGCTACTATCATCTTTCAATATAGTTTTCTCTAGGAACATATCATAAATAAAACGGGGAAGCTATATGCGAGCTATTGATCTACAACATAGATATGCAAATATTATCAGGACTAAGTTCATGACAAGTTAAAGTTCAATTAATCATATTACTTAAGAACTCCCACTTATATAGACATCCCTCTAGTCATCTAAATGATTACGTGATCCATATCAACTAAACCATGTACGATCATCATGTGAGATGGAGTAGTTTTCAATGGTGAACATCACTATGTTGATCAAATCTACTATATGATTCACGTTCGACCTTTCGGTCTCAGTGTTCCAAGGCCATATCTGCATATGCTAGGCTCATCAAGTTTAACCCGAGTATTCTGCACGTGCAAAACCGGCTTCACCCGTTGTATGTGAACGTAGAGCTTATCACACCCGATCATCACGTGGTGTCTCGGCACGATGGACTGTAGCAACGGTGCATACTCAGGGAGAACACTTATACCTTGAAATTTAGTGAGGGATCATCTTATAATGCTACCGCCGTACTAAGCAAAATAAGATGCATAAAGGATAAACATCACATGCAATCAAAATATGTGACATGATATGGCCATCATCATCTTGTGCCTTTGATCTCCATCTCCAAAGCACCGTCACGATCTCCATCGTCACTGGCTTGACACCTTGATCTCCATCGTAGCGTCGTTGTCGTCTCGCCAACTATTGCTTCTACGACTATCGCTATCGCTTAGTGATAAAGTAAAGCAATTACATGGCGATTGCATTTCATACAATAAAGCGACAACCATAAGGCTCCTGCCAGTTGCCGATAACTTCTACAAAACATGATCATCTCATACAACAATTTATATCTTATCATGTCTTGACCATATCACATCACAACATGCCCTGCAAAAACAAGTTAGACATCCTCTACTTTGTTGTGCAAGTTTTACATGGCTGCTACGGGCTTCTAGCAAGAACCGTTCTTACCTACGCATCAAAACCACAACGATTTTTCGTCAAGTGTGATGTTTTAACCTTGAACAAGGACCAGTCGTAGTCAAACTCGATTCAACTAAAGTTGAAGAAACAGACACCCGCCAGCCACATGTGTGCGAAGCACGTCGGTAGAACCAGTCTCATGAACGCGGTCATGTAATGTCGGTCCGGGCCGCTTCATCCAATAATACCGCCGAATCAAAGTAAGACGTTGGTGGTAAGCAGTATGACTATTATCGCCCACAACTCTTTGTGTTCTACTCGTGCATATCATCTATGCGTAGACCTGGCTCGGATGCCACTGTTGGGGAACGTAGCATGCAATTTCAAAAAAATTCCTATGATCACGCAAGATCTATCTAGGAGATGCATAGCAACGAGACGAGGAGAGTGTCCACGTACCCTCATAGACCGAAAGCGGAAGCATCAGGTTAACGCGGTTGATGTAGTCGAACGTCTTCATGATCCAACTGATCCATGTACCGAACGTACGGCACCTCCGTGTTCAGCACACGTTCAGCTCGATGACGTCCCTTGAGCTCTTGATCTAGTAGAGGGTCGAGGGAGAGTTCCGACAGCATGACGGCGTGGTGATGATGATGGTGATGTGATCCATGCAGGACTTCGCCTAAGCACTACGACGCTATATGACCGGAGGATTAAACTGTGGAGGGGGGCACCGCACACGGCTAAGAGATTTCTTGGTGTGCCTTTGGGGTGCCCCCCACCCCCGTATATAAAGGGGGGAGGAGGAGGTCGGTGGCCAGGAGGGGCGCGCCATGGGGGGAGTTCTACTTGGACTCCTAGTCCAAGTAGGATTCGCCCCCCCCCCTTTTCCTTTCTCCACCAGAGGGAATAGGAAGGAGAGGGAGAGGGAAAGGGAAGGCGGCGCCACCCCCTCCTCCTTGTCCTATTCAGACTCCCTAGGAGGGGGGCGCGGCCACCCCCCACGAGCTTCCCTCTCTCTCCCTTTAGGCCCATGATGGCCCAACACTTCCCTGGGGGGTTCCGGTAACCCCTCGGTACTCCGGAAAAATACCCGAATCACTCGAAACCATTTCAATGTCCGAATATAACCTTACAATATATTAATCTTTACCTCTCAACCATTTCGAGACTCCTCGTCATGTCTGTGATCTCATCCAGGACTCCGAACAAACTTCGGTCACCAAAAACACATAACTCATAATACAAATCGTCATCGAACGTTAAGCGTGCAGACCCTACGGGTTCGAGAACTATGTAGACATGACCGAGACACATCTCTGGTCAATAACCAATAGCGGAACCTGGATGCTCATATTGGTTCCTACATATTCTATGAAGATCGTTATCGGTCAAACCGCATAACAACATACATCATTCCCTTTGTCATCGGTATGTTACTTGCCCGAGATTCGATCGTCGGTATCCTTATACCTAGTTCAATCTCGTTACCGGCAAGTCTCTTTACTCATTTCGTAATGCATCATCCCTCAACTAACTCATTAGTCACATTGCTTGCAAGGCTTGTAGTGATGTGCATTACCAGGAGGGCCCAGAGATACCTCTCCGATACACAGAGTGACAAATCCTAATCTTGATCTATGCCAACTCAAAAAACACCTTCAGAAACACCCGTAGAGCATCTTTATAATCACCCAGTAATGTTGTGATGTTTGATAGCACACAAGGTGTTCCTCCAGTATTCGGGAGTTGCATAATCTCATAGTCAGAGGAATATGTATAAGTCATGAAGAAAGCAATAGTAATAAAACTAAACGATCATTATGCTAAGCTAACGGATGGGTCTTGTCCATCACATCATTCTCCTAATGATGTGATCCCATTCATCAAATGACAACACATGTCTATGGTCAGGAAACTTAACCATCTTTGATTAATGAGCTAGTCAAGTAGAAGCATACTAGGGACACTTTGTTTTGTCTATGTATTCACACGTGTATCAAGTTTCTAGTTAATACAATTCTAGCATGAATAATAAACATTTATCATGATATAAGGAAATATAAATAACATCTTAATTATTGCCTCTAGGGCATATTTCCTTCAGCGGCGGGGGCGGCTCGGGCACGGGGACATCGCGGTGAGGGGAGAGAGACAGAGGGGAGAGAGAGAGAGGGTGGGCGCGGGGGGAACGGCCGTTAGGTGGACCATTTTCTTTGTCGTCTGCTAGCAGAGGCAAAGAAAGTGGTCGTTAGGTCATTCTTGTTAGTGGGCCACCCACCCCCTTTGTCGTCTACTAGCAGACGGCTAAGCTTCTATGTCGTCGGCTAGCAGACGGCAAACATGATCTTTGCCGTCAACTCATTCTTTGCCATCGGTTTTCTGTAAGCTAATGGCAAAGACGTTCTTTACAAGAGCTGGCTGACGACAAAGATCCTGATTTCAGTAGTGCTCGTATGTGCTCTATACATGGCTAGCTGTTGTTTGAGGTATACTAGAAGGATATTGTTTGTTTCTTGCAACATATGATGCACTACAATTTGTGATAAGTTAATAATCTACACATGCTTTAGTTGACCATGCACATGATTTGTCCTGTTTTTACTGGACATGCAACTTGATTTTTTGTTTCATATGGCCATGATTCCTGGTTTATTAATTTAGTGTAGCACATGATCAACTATTAACATATAGCTATAGTTTTAGTATCTCATATATTTTGTAGTTCATGATTTGTGTATATAGTTTTAGTTATTGGATTATACCAGGACTAGCTCTTCTTACTGTAGATTTTCCTTTATTTGGGACATAAATTCAGAATTCTTATTGATTCATAGGACAAAATCAAAGTCTATGAAAAGGACTAATAGTTAATATTTGCTCCCCCTCCCTCCGAATTATAAGATGTTCTAACCTTTTTTTTCTAATACACAGGTGAATGTGAAATGGAAAGTGCCCTTTTGAGCTCGAGCTCAAATGAGCCCGCATGCAGTAAAATCGAAAAAATGAAGAAAAAAATCTGAATTTTTTCATGGTGAACTTTCAAGCATTGTTTTTTTGCTAATTATTTTAAATAATACATTTTTTATTAATTTGCACATATATTATGCCCAAAAAATAATTTTTAAAAATAATACATCGTCGGCCTGCAGCAGGTCGACTAGGCCTAGTCAGCCCGCAACAAGGCCGAGTGGGCGCAGTCAGCCAGTAGCCGGCCGATAGCTGGCCCGCCTGGCACGTGTCGGCCTCGGATTGGGCTGGCCACGCCGCGAGGGGGAGGGAGGGAGCTGTCGGTGCGGGCGCGCCCCTGTCAGCCTATCGCGGGCCGATCGGCCTGCTGCTGGCCGACAGGGTGCGGCCCCACCTCACGCGCGGCTGGCCCGGCTCCCTGCGGCCTTATCCTCCCTTTCCTCCACGCTCCACACGAAACCTTTTGTTCTTCTTCTGTTCTTGCTTTCTCCTCTCTCTATACGAAAATGCCTCCAATTTCTACACCTAAATGAGCCATTTTTTTGCGGTTTTTGCATCATGAATGAATTCAACTTAGTTAGGGCAGACAAAAGAGGTCTCGATCTACTGATGGGGTAGCTCGTGGTGGTCGTGGTGAGCATTTTGGTGGAGGTGGTGGTGGTGAAGTTGGCGCAGTGTGGTGGAGGTGAAACTCCGGCAGTTTGGTGGCTACCGTTCGTCGCTCGTCGTTCTTCGTTCGCACGCACGCTTCAAGGGTATATTTCAACAAACATTTTATTTTTCATAGGTATTTGTTAATATGTTTCAATGTGGAATAAATTACGTGTGCGATTATTGTTATTTGATACGTGACAGACTTAATGTGTGCACGCAGAGACACGTGAGGTACAGGAAAGCTACAAGAGATGCAGCAGTGAGGGCACATGTTGAAGCAGTAGCTGCACAATTGGCAACAGGAACGGCGGCCGCGGAGGAGGAGCCTGTTGGGCTATGTGACCTGCCAGGCTTTGACCCACCTGGTACTAGGAGAAAGCTTGGGAGGTCGATTAAAACCTTCGAGCAGTGGATAGAGCATGAGCCTCTGGAGAGGTGGTCTTTGCTACATGACACACATGGAGCAAGGTACGGTGTCATGACAACAAACCTCGTGGAAACATACAACTTTGTCCTCAGAGGAAACCGGGCATTGCCACTTACAGCCATCGTTGAGGGTATTTTCTATGGCACCGTCAAGTATTTCAGAGATGGACGTCAAAAAGCAGAGCAGCATATCTTCAACAACCCGAATACATGATACTGTGAAAGAGTCACGAAGTACATGGACAACAAGATGCAAAAAGCTACGTCACACATTGTAGTCGCCATTGGTAATCAAGAAAGAAGGTTTGAGGTCCCCTTAGCCAACAACAAATCCGGATGTGCAAATGAGTTGAGGACGCATAAGGTGAAAATTGGTAATGAAGCCTGGCCAACGTGTGAGTGCACATGCAACAAACCGAAATTGCTTCACCTACCTTGCTCACATGTACTTGCTGCTTGCGGGCAGCTTGGAATGGATGTAATATCATTTGTGTCTCCATTTTTTCTGAAAGAGTCTGTCCTCAATACCTGGACAGGTGAGCTGATGGGTTTTCAATCAATGGGTAATTTCAACAGCGTCAACCTCGCTAAAAGGCGTTACATTCCAAACCCAGAGCATATGCGTACAAGTAGAGGCAAACGGCAGTGTCAGCGCATCCAGAATGATATGGATGAATCTGAAGCAGGAGGTCTGATACGTCTCCAACGTATCTATAATTTTTGATTGCTCCATGCTATATTATCTACTGTTTTGGACTATATTGGGCTTTATTTTCCACTTTTATATTATTTTTGGGAATAACCTATTAACCGGAGGCCCAGCCCAGAATTGTTGTTTTTTTGCCTATTTCAGTGTTTCGGATAAACGGAATATCAAACGGAGTCCAAACGGAATAAAATCTTCGGGAACGTGATTTTCTCACCGAACGTGATCCAGGAGACTTGGACCCTACTGCAAGGGATCAAAGAGGAGGTCACGAGGGTGGGGGCGCCCCCCCCCTCCCGGGCGCGCCCCCTGCCTCGTGGGCCCCTCGGTGCTCCACCGACGTACTCCTTCCTCCTATATATACACACGTACCCCCAAACGATCAGAACAGGAGCCAAAAACCTAATTCCACCGCCGCAACTTTTTGTATCCATGAGATCCCATCTTGGGGCCTGTTTCGGAGCTCCGCCGGAAGAGGGCCGTCATCACGGAGGGCTTCTACATCATCATAGCCTCTCCGATGAAGTGTGAGTAGTTTACCTCAGACCTTCGGGTCCATAGTTAGTAGCTAGATGGCTTCTTCTCTCTCTTTGAATCTCAATATAAAGTTATCCCCCTCTCTTGTGGAGATCTATTTGATGTAATCTTCTTTTTGCGGTGTGTTTGTTGAGACCGATGAATTGTGGGTTTATGATCAAGTCTATCTATGAATAATACTTGAATCTTCTCTGAATTCTTTTATGTATGATTGGTTATCTTTGCAAGTCTCTTTGAATTATCCGTTTGGTTTGGCCAACTAGATTGGTAGTTCTTGCCATGGGAGAAGTGCTTAGCTTTGGGTTCGATCTTGTGGTGTCCTTATCCAGTGACAGAAGGGGCAGCAAGGCACGTATTGTATCGTTGCCGTCGAGGATAACAAGATGAGGTTTATTTCATATTGCATGAATTTATATCTCTACATCATGTCATCTTGCTTAAGGCGTTACTCTGTTTTTAACCTAATACTCTAGATGCATGCTGGATAGCGGTCGATGAGTGGAGTAATAGTAGTAGATGCAGAATCGTTTTGATCTACTTGTCACGGACATGATGCCTATATACATGATCATGCCTAGATATTCTCATAACTATGCTCAATTCTATCAATTGCTCAACAGTAATTTGTTCACCCACCGTAGAATAATTATGCTCTTGAGAGAAGCCACTAGTGAAACCTATGGCCCCCGGGTCTATTCTCATCATATCAATCTTCATCACTTTAATATTGTTTTGCTTTTTTACTTTGCCTTTACTTTTTACTTTGCATCTTTATATCAAAAATACCAAAAAATATTATATCTATCAGATCTCACTCTCGTAAGTGACCGCGAAGGGCTTGACAACCCCTAATCGCGTTGGTTGCGAGTAGCTATCGCTTTGTGCAGGTACGAGGGACTTGAGCGTGGGCTCCTACTCGATTGATACCTTGGTTCTCAAAAACTGAGGGAAATACTTACGCTACTCTGCTGCATCATCCCTTCCTCTTCGGGGAAAACCAACGCAAGCTCAAGACGTAGCAAGAAGGATTTCTGGCATCGTTGCCGGGGAGTCTACGCAAAAAGTCAACATACCAAGTACCCATCACAATCCCTATCTCTCGCATTACATTATTTTCCATTTGCCTCTCGTTTTCATCTCCCCCCCCAATTCACCCTTGTCGTTTTATTTGCCCTCTCTCTCTATCCTCCCTCTCTATTTGCCTCTTTTTGCCCGTTTGCTTTTTGTTTGCTCGTGTGTTAGTTTGCTTGTTTGTCGCGATGGCTCAAGATACTACTAAATTGTGTGACTTCACCAATACCAATAATAATGATTTCCTTAGCACTCCGATTGCTCCTCTTACCGATGCTGAATCTTGTGAAATTAATACTGCTTTATTGAATCTTGTTATGAAAGATCAATTCACCGGCCTTCCTAGTGAAGATGCCGCTACTCATCTGAATAGCTTCGTTGATTTATGTGATATGCAAAAGAAAAAAGATGTCAATAATGATGTCGTTAAATTGAAGCTATTTCCTTTTTCGCTTAGAGATCGTGCTAAAGCTTGGTTTCGTCTTTGCCTAAGAATAGTATTGATTCATGGAACAAGTGCAAAGATGCTTGTATCTCTAAGTATTTTCCTCCCGCTAAGATCATCTCTCTTAGAAACGATATTATGAACTTTAAACAACTTGATCATGAACATGTTGGATAAGCTTGGGAGAGAATGAAATTAATGATACGTAATTGCCCTACTCATGGTTTGAATTTGTGGATGATTATACAAAAAATTTATGCCGGATTGAATTTTGCTTCTAGAAATCTTTTAGATTCGGCCGCGGGAGACACTTTTATGGAAATCACTTTAGGAGATGCTACTAAACTCCTAGATAATATTATGGTTAATTATTCTCAATGGCATACTAAAAGAACTTCTAATAAAAAAGTGCATGCGATAGAAGAAATTAATGTGTTGAGTGGAAAGATGGATGAACTTATGAAATTATTTGCTACTAAGAGTGTTTCTTCTGATCCTAATGATATGCCTTTGTCTACTTTGATTGAGAATAACAATGAATCTATGGATGTGAATTTTGTTGGTAGGAATAATTTTGGTAACAATGCTTATAAAGGGAATTTTAATCCTAGGCCATATCCTAGTAATCCTTCTAATAATTATGGGAATTCCTACGACAACTCTTATGGAAATTATAATAAGATGCCCTCTGATTTTGAATCTAATATTAAAGAATTTATTTCTTCGCAAAAGAATTTTAATGCTATGATTGAAGAAAAATTGCTCAAGATTGATGATTTGGCTAGGAATGTTGATAGAATTGCTCTTGATGTTGATGCTTTGAAACTTAGATCTATTCCACCTAAGCATGATATTAATGAGTCTCTAAAAGCCATGAGAATTTCAATTGATGAGTGTAAAGAAAGAACCGCTAGGATGCGTGCTTCCAAAGATGCCTTTATTAAAGCATGTTCTTCCAATACCTATGAAAATCAAGATGAAGATCTAAAAGTTATTGATGTGTCTCTTATTAAATCTTTATTTTGCGATATGAATCTTGATGAAACTGAATATGATCTTCCTTTACCTAGAAGGCGTTCTAAAAATTCGGAGTGTTTAGATCTTAATGATGAAATTGATGAAAGTGGGATTGAAAGAAATAAAAATCTAGATGTTGCTAAACCCACTATATTGAATTTCACGGAATTTAATTATGAAAGTTTCTCTTTAATTGATTGTATTTCCTTGTTGCAATCCGTGCTAAATTCTCCACATGCTTATAGTCAAAATAAAGCCTTCACCGAACATATTGTTGATGCCTTGATGCAATCTTATGAAGAAAAACTTGAGTTGAAAGTTTCTATCCCTAGAAAACTCTATGATGAGTGGGAACCAACTATTAAAATTAAAGATCATGAGTTTTATGCTTTATGTGATTTGGGTGCTAGTGTCTCCACTATTCCCAAGACTTTGTGTGATTTACTAGATTTCCATAACTTTGATGGTTGCTCTCTAAACTTACATCTTGCGAATTCCACTATTAAGAAACCTATGGGAAGAATTAATGATGTTCTTATTGTTGCAAATAGGAATTATGGCCCCTAGATTTCATTGTTCTTGATATAGATTGCAATCCTTATTGCCCTATTATTCTTGGTAGACCTTTCCTTAGAACGGTTGGTGCGATTATTGATATGAAGGAAGGGAATATTAGATTTCAATTTCCATTAAAAAGGGGCATGGAACACTTTCCAAGAAAGAAAATAAAATTACCATATGAAACTATCATGAGAGCCACTTATGGATTGCCTATCAAAGATGGCAATACCTAGATCTATCCTCGCTTTTATGCCTAGCTAGGGGCGTTAAACGATAGCGCTTGTTGGGAGGCAACCCAATTTTATTTTTATTCCTTGCCTTTTGCTCCTGTTTAGTAATACATAAATTATTTAGCCTCTGTTTTGGTTGTGTGTTTTTTTGTGTTTAATTAGTGTTTGTGCCAAGTAGAACCGTTGGGAAGACTTGGGGAAAGTCTTGTTGAACTTGCTGTAAAAAATAGAAACTTTAGCGCTCACGAGAACTGCTGTCATTTTTATTTGAAGAGTGATATTTAGTTAATTATTTTTTAAGATGATTAATAGATAAATTCCTCACGTCCAGCAATTTATTTTAGAATTTTTGGGGTTCCAGATCTTGCGCTAGCTACAGATTACTACAGACTGTTCTGTTTTTGACAGATTCTGTTTTTCGTGTGTTGTTTGCTTATTTTGATGAATCTATGGCTAGTAAAATAGTTTATAATCCATAGAGAAGTTGGAATACAATAGGTTTAACACCAATATAAATAAATAATGAGTTCATTACAGTACCTTGAAGTGGTCTTTTGTTTTCTTTCGCTAACGGAGCTCACGAGTTTTCTATTTTGAGTTTTGTGTTGTGAAGTTTTCAAGTTTTGGGTGAATTCTTTTGATGGATCATGGAACAAGGAGTGGCAAGAGCCTAAGCTTGGGGATGCCCATGGCACCCCCAAGATAATCCAAGGACACCAAAAAGTCAAAGCTTGGGGATGCCCCGGAAGGCATCCCCTCTTTCGTCCACTTCCATCGGTAATTTACTTGGAGCTATATTTTTATTCACCAACATGATATGTGTTTTGCTTGGAGCGTCTTGTATTATTTGTGTCTTTGTTTGTTAGTATGCCACAATCATCCTTGCTGTACACACCTTTTGAGAGAGCCATACATGAATTAAAATTTGATAGAATACTCTATGTGCTTCACTTATATCTTTTGAGCTAGATAGTTTTGCTCTATGTGCTTCACTTATATCTTTTAAGCTAGATAGTTTTGCTCTATGTGCTTCACTTATATCCTTTGAGCTAGATAATTTTGCTCTATGTGCTTCACTTAAATCTTTTAGAGCACGGTGGTGGATTTGTTTTAAAGAAACTATTGATCTCTCATGCTTCACTTAAATTAATTTGAGAGTCTCTTAATAGCATGGTAATTTGCCTAATAATAATATGCTTGGTATTCAAGATTTGTGAAACTTTCTTTTGAGTGTGTTGAATACTAAGAAAAGATTGAAGCATGATAATTGTTTTGAGATATGGAGGTGATAATATTAAAGTCATGCTAGTTGAGTAGTTGTGAATTTAAATAATACTTGTGTTGAAGTTTGTGATTCCCGTAGCATGCACGTATGGTGAACCGTTATGTGATGAAGTCGGAGCATGATTTATTTATTGATTGTCTTCCTTATGAGTGGCGGTCAGGGACGAGCGATGGTCTTTTCCTACCAATCTATCCCCCTAGGAGCATGCGCGTAATGCTTTGCTTTGATAACTTCTAGATTTTTGCAATAAGTATATGAGCTCTTTATGACTAATGTTGAGTCCATGGATTATACGCACTCTCACCCTTCCACCCTTGCTAGCCTCTCTAATACCGCGCAACTTTCGCCGGTATCATACACCTACCATATACCTTCCTCAAAACAGCCACCATACCTACCTATTATGGCATTTCCATAGCCATTCCGAGATATATTGCCATGCAACTTTCCACCATCTAGTTCATCATGACACATCCATCATTGTCATATTGCTTAGCATGATCATGTAGTTGACATAGTATTTGTGGCAAAGCCACTGTTCATAATTCTTTCATACTTGTCACTCTTGATTCATTGCATATCCCGATACACCGCCGGAGGCATTCATATAGAGTCATACTTTGTTTTAGTATCGAGTTGTAATCATTGAGTTGTAAATAAATAGAAGTGTGATGATCATCATTCAATAGAGCATTGTCCCAAAAAAAGAGAAAGGCCAAAGAAAAAAAAAAGGCCCAAAAATAAAATAAATAAATAAAGGGGCAATGCTACTATCCTTTTTTCCACGCTTGTGCTTCAAAGTAGCACCATGATATAGCGAGTCTCATATATTGTGCTTCAAAGTAGCACCATGTTCTTCATATAGAGAGTCTCATATGTTGTCACTTTCATATACTAGTGGGAATTTTACGTTATAGAACTTGGCTTGTATATTCCAATGATGGGCTTCCTCAAATTGCCCTAGGTCTTCGTGAGCAAGCAAGTTGGATGCACACCCACTAGTTTCTTTTGTTGAGCTTTCATACATTTATAGCTCTAGTGCATCCGTTGCATGGCAATCCCTACTCACTCACATTGATATCTATTGATGGGCATCTCCATAGCCCGTTGATACGCCTAGTTGATGTGAGACTATCTTCTCCTTTTTGTCTTCTCCACAACCACCATTCTATTCCACCTATAGTGCTATATCCATGGCTCACGCTCATGTATTGCGTGAAGATTGAAAAAGTTTTAAAAAAGTTAGAGTATGAAACAATTGCTTGGCTTGTCATCAGGGTTGTGCATGATTTAAATACTTTGTGTGGGGAAGATGGAGCATAGCCAGACTATATGATTTTGTAGGGATAACTTTCTTTGGCCATGTTATTTTGAGAAGACATAATTGCTTTGTTAGTATGCTTGAAGTATTATTATTTTCTATGTCAATATAAACTTTTGTCTTCAATCTTTCTAATCTGAATATTCATACCACAATTAAGAAGATTTGCATTGAAATTATGCCAAGTAGCACTCCGCATCAAAAATTCTCTTTTTATCATTTACCTACTCGAGGACGAGTAGGAATTAAGCTTGGGGATGCCTGATACGTCTCCAACGTATCTATAATTTTTGATTACTCCATGCTATATTATCTACTGTTTTGGACTATATTGGGCTTTATTTTCAACTTTTATATTATTTTTGGGACTAACCTATTAACCGGAGGCCCAGCCCAGAATTGCTGTTTTTTTGCCTATTTTAGTGTTTCGGATAAACGGAATATCAAACGGAGTCCAAACGGAATAAAATCTTCGGGAACGTGATTTTCTCACCGAACATGATCTAGGAGACTTGGACCCTACTGCAAGGGATCAAAGAGGAGGTCACGAGGGTGGGGGCGCCCCCCCTAGGGCGTGCCCCCTACCTCGTGGGCCCCTCGGTGCTCCACCGACATACTCCTTCCTCCTATATATACACACGTACCCCCAAACGATCAGAACAGGAGCCAAAACCTAATTCCACCGCCGCAACTTTCTGTATCCACGAGATCCCATCTTGGGGCCTGTTCCGGAGCTTCGCCGGAAGAGGGCCGTCATCACGGAGGGCTTCTACATCATCATAGCCTCTCCGATGAAGTGTGAGTAGTTTACCTCAGACCTTCGAGTCCATAGTTAGTAGCTAGATGGCTTCTTCTCTCTCTTTGAATCTCAATACAAAGTTATCCCCCTCTCTTGTGGAGATCTATCGATGTAATCTTCTTTTTGCGGTGTGTTTGTTGAGATCGATGAATTGTGGGTTTATGATCAAGTCTATCTATGAATAATATTTGAATCTTCTCTGAATTCTTTTATGTATGATTGGTTATCTTTGCAAGTCTCTTCGAATTATCCGTTTGGTTTGGCCAACTAGATTGGTAGTTCTTGCCATGGGAGAAGTGCTTAGCTTTGGGTTCGATCTTGCGGTGTCCTTACCCAGTGACAAAAGGGGCAGCAAGGCACGTATTGTCTCGTTGCCATCGAGGATAACAAGATGGGTTTTATTTCATATTGCATGAATTTATCTCTCTACATCATGTCATCTTGCTTAAGGCGTTACTCTATTTTTAACTTAATACTCTATATGCATGCTAGATAGCGGTCGATGAGTGGAGTAATAGTAGTAGATGCAGAACCGTTTCGATCTACTTGTCACGGACGTGATGCCTATATACATGATCATGCCTAGATATTCTCATAACTATGCTCAATTCTATCAATTGCTCAACAGTAATTTGTTCACCCACCGTAAAATAATTATGCTCTTGAGAGAAGCCACTAGTGAAACCTATGGCCCCCGGGTCTATTCTCATCATATCAATCTCCATCACTTTAATATTGTTTTGCTTTTTACTTTGCCTTCACTTTTTTCTTTGCATATTTATATGAAAAATACCAAAAAATATTATATCTATCAGATCTCACTCTCGTAAGTGACCGCGAAGGGCTTGACAACCCCTAATCGCGTTGGTTGCGAGTAGCTATCGCTTTGTGCAGGTACGAGGGACTTGAGCATGGGCTCCTACTGGATTGATACCTTGGTTCTCAAAAACTGAGGGAAATACTTACGCTACTCTGCTGCATCATCCCTTCCTCTTCGGGGAAAACCAACGCAAGCTCAAGACGTAGCAAGGTCCGACTAGGAAATGCATTCTATGCAATGAATTTGGCCATAGGGACACGGATTTTCCCACTTTCGTCACTGGGCGTGGACGAGGCAACCGGGGAAGAAGAGGAGGTAGAGGCAGTAGAGGAGTAAGGGCGAGAGGAAGAAGCTAAGCTAGCAGTAGTATGTTCTGAATTTGTATTAAGTGTGGCACTATGTTCTGAATTTTTATTAAGTGTGGCACTATGTTCTGAATTTGTATTAAGTGTGACACTGTGTTCTGAATTTGTATTAAGTGTGACACTATGTTATGAATTTGTATTAAGTGTCGCACTATGTTCTGAATTTTTATTAAGTGTGACACTATGTTATGAATTTGTATTTAGTGTGGCACTATGTTCTGAATTTTTTATGTGCAGGAATGTCGGGAATGTGGTTGCTGAATGGGAACATTGATAGGGGTCATTGTGGTGTGATATGGTATGAGCGCAAGCTTGAGCCTCTGGTCACTCGCACTCCTAAGGAAAAATGGATGATACACCCAGGATGGCTTCAGCGGTACGTGCTTTATTAATTTGCACACTGACATGCATATTAATGGGAGACACTAACTGAAATGTTCTCTGATGAAGGTTGAAATGGGCCGGCCTTTTACCTTTCGCGCATCTTTTTGAGTCTATCCTGGGTGAGAAACGCCTCGCCATCGACGGGTCCTTGCTGAGCTGCTTAGTGGACCGTTGGAGGCCAGAGACCCACACGTTTCACTTCCGATGGGGAGAGATGGCTCCTACTCTGGAGGATGTGTCACTTTTGCTCGGACTATCATTGGCAGGTCATGCCATAGGACCGTTTGATGCACCGGCTGGTTGGGAGCGAGCTCTTACACAACGTTTTCATGGTGTTTTCCGGATGCTCCGGATCCGGTATGGGAGCATCACAGACCTAAGTATGAGTGGTTGCTCAATTTCCGGGTAATTTCCCCTACCTCTTATCGTCAAGTTATCGTGCATACGGTTTTACAGAAAATAGCTGCGGCTTACTAAAACTTTCTCTTTGCTTAATGCAGATTCAGAACTTCCGGGCGTCGTTGACTGCGGAACAGATCACTCGGAGCCTGAAGGCCTACTTAATGTGGCTTTTCAGCAAGGTGATGTTCACAGAGAACCATGTCACCACTATTAGCGCGCTCTACATCCCTATGGCACTCGAGATAGCGAGCGCTCAGACGGCGGATCAGATCAGACAGAGGAGTTGGGGTTCGGCGGTCTTAGCGGCTACATGCCGAGGTATGTGCAACGGTTGCCAGCTTACATCGAGAAAGCCAGCCCTTCTTGGATGCCCTCTATTCCTACAGTTGTGGTCGTGGGAGAGGTTCTCTATAGGGCGACCAGATGTACGTGTTCGTGAGCCTATAGACGCCATGTTTGATGTTGACGGCATCGACATGCCTACTTTCGGTCTGTGTTGGACACGTCGCGAGGTATGCACCGTGTTATAGTTTAATGCAACTTTTTTCTGCACAAGAGATAGTTCGATGCTAGCGGCTACTAACTTTTGTTTTCTGCAGAGACGCTTTGCTAGTGATCAGACCAGGAAGGCATACACAGCATTGAACGAGCAGTTCGATGCGTACACCGGGGTCATCTGGCAGCCATACAAGCGAGATACCCTGGTGGTATATCTGTGCTATGCACAAGGGACCGAGATTACTGGATGACAAAATCAAAGATCATCTTCGATGTCTTCGTCGAGGAGATGGCACAACAGAGGGTTATGAGGCAATTTGGTCTTCTGCAGTTGGAGCTGCCTCCCCCTATAGAGAACCCGGTGCCAGCATACATCCACAGGTATTAACCAGTTTTTCAATGTTGCATTATCTTTCATAGTACTCCATTCGAAGCTTTAGGTAATTGTTGAACACACACCATAATTTTAGGACGACAAGGAAGGGCATGACCAGGACAACTGCTGACTGGCTAGTTAGACTAGAGTCGTATGTTATAGAATGGGAGACAGCAAACACACATCTATGGCACGAGAATCACAATTTTGATCTAAATGAATTCAATCTCTATTTGCGGCGCTACATGACCGAAACACGGTTACGGATCGTTGAGCACTCCCACCCAAAGGAGATACCGGATCCTACTCCGTCGGATATGTACTCGAGCTATGACACTTCGGGCTCTATGCAGTACGCGGTAAGATATATTTTCTTTAAGTAATGTTGTCACATACTTTGACGTGCAAGAGACATACATTATTAATCGTCATGGAAATTTGCAGGCTACCTTGACACACGAACTCTACGAGGACGTGACCACCTTTGGACGATCACTGTCGTCTAGACCTCTTCTTCAACACCGTCCAGTGCTACAGCCCTTCTTGGAACGAACTCAGAACAAGATACGGACTGTGTACGAGGCTATCACGTGCACCCGGAGAACCGACGTTGTTCAGCACCAGCGGCAGCAGCCGCGTCACTCCATGCACCGACATCAACCACGTCCACGTCTAGCACATCAGCCGACAACCAGGACACCCCGTCCTGACCAACATGGCAGCAACCACAGCACTATGGTCCCACGTCGAGCTTCGTGTTTTCTCCACAGCCACAGCAGCACGGTCCCTCGTCGAGCTTCATGTTTTCTCCATAGCCACAGCAGCACGGTCCCTCGTCGAGCTTCGTGTTTGAGCCAGAGCAGCCGTCACAATCAGCAGGTAAGTGTCTTCATATTTATTGTTTTCAATATTAATTGAGGTGACCTCATTCTTCATGACTAAACGTTCCATCGTGCAGGAGCCTACGTATATCGTGCGTCTATGTCGGCACCACATGATACGTGGGGGAGTGATCAACATCCCGAGGAGAACATACATGCTCAGATGTCGCAGCACACCTAGTGGATGAACATGTATTCAACTCCTCCACCAGGCCCCACACAGGATACACAGCATGACCGGGGAGAGTCTAAAATTCCTCCTCGTAACATTAGGCCACCTAACAGGTTGGGATGGACGCCGCTTCCAGATCCGCCTCCCCGCCAGGCCAGACGTCGTCACTGACGCTTCCATCTATCAGTAGAGACATGACCATCTACTTTTGTATGAGACTTATGTCTATTCTATGTATGAGACAAATGACTGTGTACTTATGTATGAGACATATGCCTACTCTATTTTAGTACTCTGTTATCCGAACTACAACATCATATTTAGATAGAACATAATGCTCGTACAACAAGATAGTACAAACAACTAGATAGAACTGCATCTAAATCAACGGTACGTACGACTAAACTTACAACATACATCATAAAAACTACATGAAGTCATCATCGTCATCCTCCATCGATGTAGAACTCTTGCCCTTCGATGATGAAGAACGCTTGCCCTTCGACGATGAAGAACTCTTGCCCTTCGACGATGCAGAAACCTTGCACTTCGACGATGAAGAACTCTTGCCCTTCGACGATGCAGAAACCTTGCCCTTTGACGATGAAGAACTCTTTCCCTTAGAGTATGCAGAACCCGGAAGCGGCGGCATGAAGATATCATCTTCGTCCTCGCTCTCCTCGGTCCATAAAAATGGATTCTTTTCTGCAGTCCTTCTGAACATTTCACTCTTCGGCTCCACTACCTTCTTCCACCTTTCATGCAACCTAAGAAGTTCTTTACGTACCTCCTCATAGGTCCTTTCAGGCCACCCAGACCTACGTAATTCGTGAGCCAACTCATTCATTATGGTGTCATTACCGGTGAGTTCGTCCCATGGAACTATCCTATTGTCCATCCTGAAATCGGTAGCTAGCCTCAGAAGAGTCCTGCTCATCCCAGGATGAAAACTACGATCGAAAGGATAACGGGACATCTCAACTACACTACACTGGAATGCTTATCCACCTCCGTCTGAAGGGGGTTTTATAGGTAGAGAGGAGAAAATGGCGGGAAACAGTTGGCGGGAACATATGGCGGGAAACGGGTGGCGGGAAAGAGTAGGCAGGAACATATGGCGGAAAACGGGTGACGGGAAAGAGCTGGCGGGAACATATGGCGGGAACGGGTGGCGGGAACATATGGCGGGAAACGGGTGGCGGGAAAATATTGATGGGAAAGGGTTGCGCGAAAATACGTCACAGTTCCGGAAAAAAATTCTGTAATATCGTATGGGGCAAAAAAATCTGTAATATGGTATGCATGCACCGGTCGGCCCACAACAGGCCAATTAGTTCCTGTCGGCTCCCAGCAGGCTGACTGGACCTTGTCGGCCCCCAGTTGGCCAACTGGACTTGACTGGTGGACGACAGGCCAATCGGCCAACAGCAAGCAGATAGGCCCCAGTCGGCTTGCTGTGGGCCGACTAGGACCAGTCTGCCTGCTGTGGGCCGACGGTGTATTATTTTTGAAAATCATTTTTTGGGCGTAATATTTGTGCAAATTAATAAAAAAAATGTATTATTTTAAAAAAAGTTTTTTTTGTCACGCCTTGAAGCATTTTTTTGTCACGCCTTCATTGAATGTGATCTCATGATGAAAATTTGCAAGCACTTAGAACATTTGTCAGAGTTCATCACAAAAGAAATTCAGATTTCTTTTTTTTTGATTTTAGTGTTCATGGGGCTCATTTGAGATCGAGCTCAAGTACTCCACGTCCATGTGAAATGTGTTCCATGAACCAATCTGAAAAAACCGTAATCCCTCCGCACATCCTCCCGGTCCCAGCAGCCCGCGCCTCCCGGCGGCGCTTGCTCCCCGTCGGCGCACTCGCTTCTCCCCGATTCCTCGGCGCTGCTCGCTCCACCCCGTCGTCTCTCGCGCGCAGCCTCGCTTGCCTCCCCCCTCATCGCCCTAGCCGGCCGCGGGTGCGCCCGCGCCCCCACCGTTGCTGTGGCCTGCTGGCCGCATGCGCACGCGCCCGCGTCCTGGTCCCCGCCTCGCCGTCACCGGAGTCGCGCTGCGCCGTTCGCCTCCTTGCCTGAGCCCTCGTGCCGCCCTCGGCCCTCCTCTCTCCTGCCTTAAATCGGTTCTGCGGGTTGCGGTCTTGCGGATTACGCATGTCGTCCACCTCCTGCCTAGCCCCTCTCGCTCCGCGGCTCCCCTGCGGTAGGGTTAGGCTCCCACCTCCCTCCGCCGCCGCCGAGAGGCCATCACTCAGATTTAAGCCTCGCGGGGCTGCCCCCACCAAGGTAAGGCCAAAACGACCCCCTGCTCTCGGGTTCAACCGTTTGACTTTGTTTCTGCGTAGCCGGTCGTGCTTGTCTGCGGCAATTTCAGCAGCCAAGCCTTGTGTGGGTATCACAGTGCATGGTTTTGTCGCTGCAACATTGCTGGCCACATGGCCAATCTGAATGTCATGCCCATCAGTTTGCTCTGTTAGTGTCAAAATGGCATGCTGTTTGCGGTAATTTGATTTTTATTTTGTTTTTTGTTTCTTGTGCTCGTGTGCATTTAGGGATGGAGGCCGGTTCACATCTCGTGCTTCAGGCAGGATCAGGACGTGTCAACAACATCTGATGATGGCACCGGCTTCAAGTGCAATGAGCAGGCAGAGATCTCAGGGGACCCTGATCTGAAGGAGGAAGACGGTGGAAGCCCCAACACGGATGATCAGAATTATGTAAATGGAGGCTGGTTTGTTAGAGCGCAGAAGGTTTGTCTGGTTTGTTTTTCGCTTTCCAACTTCATTGTGTTTTGACAAATAGGAATTTCAGATGTAAATTATATTAGGTTGATACTGCAAAATGAAGCACAGTATGCACGAAGCAATAGAAGTAAAAACTACCAATTTCTATGTTCAGTTGCTCACTTGAAATACTATTTGAGAGCTTAAGAGATAAGATGGCAAAACATTTTTCATAATCAATAAAGGAGACTTCATGAATTACTCCCATCAAATTGAGTTAACGAATCACATTGCTTCTAGTAGCATTAACTGGAGGTGTCCTGATAACAAAATTAGCTGTTGCACTTGAATTGATTTTCTTACCGATATAGACATTTGCTTTTCTCTGTTTGTGTGGTGCCAGTCAATGTGTGGACTGAAGGAAAATAGCTATCGTTGTGCATATTTTTTTCCCCTGTGCTACTGTATTGGGTTGCATGTCTATCTGAGTTTATAAGGAATCTTTTGGATGACCAATTGATCATATCGATGTTTAATAATGTTGAAGTTTATATGTGGATTGCCTAGCCCTTTCCATCAGTTCGGACTTTTGATTGCGTTGGCAAGTGCATGAAGCTTAACATGGTATCAGGGCCTAAGGTCTTGAGTTCAAGTCCTGGCTTTCACAATTTATTCAAAAATTGCTGCTGCCCCCCTCTGTCCACGTATAGGCCTCTTGAGCCATACCTCGGAGGCTCGGAGTCTATTCACGTGTTAACTTCCCGCGTCACATGTGAGAGGGGGTATTGATGTGTATATGTGGATTGCCTAGCCCTTTCCATCAGTTTGGACTTTTCGTTACGTTGGCCAGTGCATG
Source organism: Triticum urartu (assembly GCF_003073215.2). Taxonomy (NCBI): domain Eukaryota; kingdom Viridiplantae; phylum Streptophyta; class Magnoliopsida; order Poales; family Poaceae; genus Triticum; species Triticum urartu. Next base: position 77,671,004 of record NC_053027.1, on the reverse strand, counting down.
AAGCTTAACAAATAATTTATAGGAAAAAGTGCTTGTCGTTTATAAGTTTATGAATACCTGCCATTTTTGGGCCTTGCACTACACTTTCTCACAAGCCCAGTTATTGTATGATATGATATCTTGCACGGTCTCTCGCAAGTATAACTAAATCCTAATATTCTCACTGCTCAAAAACTAAATAAATCATAATGTTCTCCTTTTGTGTTACTCTCGTTGCAAACATTGTGGGATATGTACTTATTTGGCAGAATATTCTCATCTTAGTTAATATACTTTGAAATTAATTGCCAACTATCATTAGATATTTGATTGATTCAGGCGCTCATATTTGTTCAGTGCTAGTGTCTAATTTGCTATCACCTCTGTTCCGTATTATAAGACGTTTAGGATATTTCAATATGGACTACATACGGACTGAAATGAGTGAACAAACACACTAAAACACGTCTATATACATCCTATTCAGAACAAAAGTTAGAACATCTTATAATTCGGAACGGAGGGAGCAGATATTAACTGTTAGTCCTTTTCATTGTTAAGACTTCGACTTTGTCCTATGAATCAATGAGAATTCTGAATTTATGTCGCAGATAAAGGAAAATCTACAGGAAACAATATTCAGATTTTGGAATGGGCGCTGGGCGGTACCTTGGACTGGACAAACAATTGCCCAGGTTAGTTCTCTACTTATTCTATTAGGTTTGTTGTTATCAGACATCCATTTTGCTAATTAGCAGATATCTTCTGGATATCCTACGGGATGTAGGGCTAGCTGTTGTTTTTATCGTAACGTAATTTGTCCCTGTTCCTTTAGATTTTCTGTATATGGACACAGACATATTAAATGTGAATCTGGTCTATAAGATGCTGAACCCACGTGGATACTTTATTTTGGATATGATATGAGACACCAAACAGATATTAATATTGCCCTTACGTGTCCACCTATGATTTTCTTACTGTGGAGGAGATCTTATAAGTTATAACAAGGTACTCTGCATTACCATTATGTTCTGTTCAATATTTTTTGTCGTCCCCAACTCAGCTCCTGCGTGGGACATGCTATTTATGCACCCCGCTTAGAGTTTTGCCGCTTCCTCTTATTAAAGGGCTAACAGGGATGGGGGACGACACAACAAGGATTACATAATCGTGTCACTCACCTTTAGGCCTCTAATTCTAATGTGGGACTAAAGTCACAACCACAACACAGGGGCCACTCCAAACAGGCTGGGTATAAAATTATGTTCCGCTCTAAAGAAAAATAAGTTATGATGCATGTGCTAGCGTATTATGTACATATATAATAGAAAGGAATGGCTGAATGTTCCTGGTGGTTATTGGTTGTCTTTCTAAAGACATCAGTTAAACAGGAAATGTTTGATTGAATATAATGATCTCTTAGCAGTTTAGATGAATTTGGTATTAAGCCAGTTATACTTTTTGAATGCAGGTCATGTTTTTGTGGATTGCGACATTTTGGCTTGTGGGTTCCTGGATAGTGCCATTCTTGGCTCATGCTGCTGGCTTTAGCAAGGAAACATTGACGCACAGAGGACAAGCATTATATAGCCTTGTGACGGACATAACTGAAGGCCTTGCTGGGATTGCTATCCTTCACCAGTGCCTTGGTAGATTCCGTCCCCTTCCCCCAGGCTGGTTTGAGTTCAAATTGAAGGGCAGATGGCATTGGGATGTAGCGTTGGGGTGCCTGTTATTCCCACTGGTGAATTTGCTTTCTCACATCAACATCAGCCTAGTTCATATGTCATCAGGGCCAGTCGCCGGGGTATCCAGTGTAGAGCAATCCATTGTGGCCCGTGACCCGGTGGCAATGGCCTTGTATGCAGTGGTAGTCACTGTATGTGCACCCATATGGGAAGAGATTGTATTCCGTGGTTTCCTTCTCCCATCTCTAACGCGATACATGCCTCTCCCATGGTCGATCCTGCTAAGTGCCGCAGCGTTTGCGCTAGCGCACTTCAACGTGCAAAGGGTGTTGCCGTTGATATTTCTCGGGGTTGTGATGGGAGGCGTCTTTGCCAGATCACGCAACCTATTGGCATCGATGGTGCTTCATAGCCTTTGGAACGGTTTTGTATTCCTGGATTTGATGAATTGAGCTATGAAGCTATTGTTGTCCAGCTTCCGATGTCTCCTGTGGAGTTTCCTCCTTCCTTTGTGTTTTCATTTTGCATGGAGAGTATATAAAAAGGCTAACGAAGGGTGGCGTCAGGTTGTTTTATGTGGAGAATAGATAAACAGAAGACAGCATTTTGAAGATTTTTGTGTAGGGGTCAGATAGCCATAGGAATTGTGCCCAGAAGCATGTTTCTTACTCATCTAAATTGTATACGCGTGGGAATAATTGCCTCGTGTACATAATTCCCCATTCATATGTAATTGTGCATTTTATTCTTGATTATGTGCCCAGAAATACAAATTCCTTGGTATATCTTGTCCAGTGACTTGCCTAGCTCTCATGATGTCTCTTTGTCGTGAAAATTGTACCACGTTTTGAGCTAAACAACCGTGACAAATTCTAAATTCCAGATAAACTATACTGTATTTGGTCTATCACAATACCGGGAGAAATGCCATACTCCCTCTAGTTTAAGTAAGCTATACATACGCGATAATTCAAAATGGTGTCCAGGCTCATCTGCTCCCGGTGAACAATAAATTTGAAAAAAAATAGCAAACAAAATTTAAAAATCTGAAATTTTTACACATAAAAAATGAGAGAATTTTCTAGGTGCGTGCAAAATTTCAAGGTGTTTGGACATTTGACGATCTCGTGGTGAAAGAAAATAAAATTCAGTAAATTCGGTGTACATGGTGCACTTTTTAAAAGTTTCTTTGACAAGCCAAATTTGTTATTTTTGCCACAAGTTTCTCAAATGTCCAAGCACCTTGAAATTTGGCGCACAGCTAGAAGATTCTCTAAACTTTCATGTGTAAAAAATTTAGATTTTTCAAACATTCTTGCTATTTTTTTACTGTTCATCAGCAGGTGCAGCTGACCCTGGGTGCAGAATTGTTGCATTCATACACACGATTTTAAAATTTCCAATCAAATTATCTAGAACGATATCGACATTCAAGTTTCTACTCCAGAGTAAATGCTTTGACTGAACCCCCCAAAATAAAGTTTTCACTGAAAATAAGCTGTGCCCCCTCCCCAGCTTATATTCTATACAAGTCCAACCTAAAATTTGGGGGCAGCTTATTTCCACAGCCAGCCATAACCTCCTAAAGAACTTGCCCTTAGCACTAAAGCATACAGACATCCTGGAATCAATTGCCAGAAACTATAGGATCTTATTTCAAATTCTGCAGATGCATATAGTTAAAATATGTCAGTTTTTTGGCGACATTGTGTGTCTTTTAATTTTTGCTTCTGCCGATGAAAGCACTGAGTGGGGACATATAATTGACTAACCATCCATCTGTCATCAACAAAACGACATGGAACTTAACATGCCATGCATATTCACATTACAAACGGAACATCACAGACACTATCAGCCATACAGAGCCGCCTAGTTCTGAAAAGAAAACATACAAAACCTACATACAAGATACAACAATGCTTGGACTGTGTAATCCACGACCAACATGATCTCAGCTGCTTTGGCTCTCCACTCCTTGACCTCCTCCAACTGATGACAGTACGTCTTCTGAATCGACGACAACCTAATAAATGCCATGCAAACAAAATAAAGTCAGCACCGAATATGGCTAGAACTGGAGGCACCTTACTCTAGATGCACTAACTTGCTGCAGGTGGTTCATCAGGGCTCCATGCAGCAACTTCTTGAGCCTATCACACTGATCAGCACTGTGGCCAGCACTTTGCATCTCTTCAAGCTGACACCAAAACCTCTCGACAGTGGTGTACGGGAACCAGGCGGCCGACATCTTTTTGCGGTGCAGCACGTCCATCGGTCTCTGGAAAAAGAGAGATTCCAAAGGGCTTAAATTTCTACATGTACTCATTAAGGTCTTGTATTTAGATATTTCGGGCCATCAATCCATTACCGATGAAGCAAAAGAATCGAGGTACTCCACCAACAAGTTGGCTGCTTCTGTGTGCCGGCCATAACTTGTATATAGTCGAAATAATGCAGCTGGATCTGCCTCTTTGCCAGACATTCCCCATGAAATCATCCTATTTCCACCCTTGGTGGTCTAAAGACACAATGAGCAAAACAAACCGAAGGTCAGCAGTGTCAAACAATAAAGTCAACCAAACTAATGGGCTGTACAACAGGAAGTCACCTTGAACATCTGAACCAGCCAAAGAGGTAGTTCAATCTCAGGATCAGTGTAAAGAAGTGTTTCAGCAACAATGACAGGCAGCCTTGGATGCAAATCTTTATATTTATCCTGCACAATGAGGCCGCATGTAAAATACTGTAATATGTGCAGTTCATGGACAAGCTGCATTCATACATTTTTTTTTACTAGCACGAAAGGCTTGGCGTAGTTTCAGGGAGAACATATAGGCAAGTTTCAGCAGTACAGCGATAGGTTAAGCAGGTGTCAGTTTATTTTCTCCAAAATCAAAGTTAAATTTCAGTATGTCACTTTTTCCAGTTATGATTGCTGACAGAACAATTACCAACCAACAATGGTGGTTACTAGGTGGAAACAAGGTCAGGTGGTGGTCTGCTGTGTCAATGCAGCAGCACAGAAGTAGGTGGTACTTTTCATTTTGCTGTTGTGATCATTGTTACCAGGATACCAGGTTAACCTGGCCAATGAACGGGGTCACAGAAAGCAGCAATCTCTGAGACACTAATTTTAAATGAGGAATTTGACGCCAATGAATCCAAGTGGATGACCCAGTTACTCAACTATAGGGGTACCAAGTGTATCTAAAAAATAAAGGATAAACGAAACGGAAGGAGAATGTTCTCGCCTTCTCGGAAAAGTAATGGAAGTAAAATTAAATAAGATTAAGAAAAGGAGAATAATCTTGCAGCTGGGCTTGCTTGGCCCAATTTCTCTTCCCTCCACAACACAACAGACCCTGCCTGCTCCCTGCTCCCCAACAAAACCGCTGCACGGCACTGGGCAGCAACCACCCAAGTCTGACGTTGCTGTTGTGCCAGTTGAGGCCTGGACGGTCGAGGCCGTGTGACCATTCCAGATATGCAGCTACAGAAACGACTTGAGCAACGGTGACAACTAACAGACTTATATCTCTTACTGTCCACTCTGACAGGGATACATCACGGCAGAAATCTAGAGTGCCATTGACCCATGCCATGACATTTTATTTTCCTTGCCTTGTAAGTGGAACAAGAAAGACTATATAGTTATTTTGATTCTATAAACAATCACAGGAAGCACGGATCAGGGTCGTGGGTCGCAGCATCGAATAAAGATGCCGGTGACTTTGGTTATGACTGCTCTCAGTGGTCAACAACAAAATAAACTTCCATGTAATACTTAGGAGGTTTACTTAACCTAGTATGGGATGAAGCTCGTTTCTTTTGAAAAGATCACTTTAGTTGTACAAAATAAAACACAGGCAGAACAAAAATACACATACCAAATATAGTTCAAGAGTTTCCCACTGGCAACTTCCCTGCACTTGATGGGCCACAGCAATAGTCTTGCTATTGCCATCCCATCCATCATCCTCGGAAGAAGGCAGAAGTAGCAGCTGTTGAGTGTCAGTCAAATTTCTCCTGTAATAAGGTGAAAAGTATTTTTTTCCTTAGTATACAGCAGTTACTATAATCTATAGTCATACATTGCCGATTAGATGAAAAGTTGAAAACCAGAAGAAAAAAATACAGTTAAACGCACCCTGAGCTGCCTACTCTGTTTGGGCAGCATTGCTGTGCAATAGCTGCAAAGACACGCTCCAATTCTCTATCATAGAAAAGTACAAACAACATCAACAGTCAGATTAGTTCATAGACGTAAAAGTGATGAACAAGAATTTATACAAGTAAAAGGCCAAGGGAAAAGAAGGTTATGTATCAGAATACCAATCCACCTTTTCATTCCTGACTCCTTCCAAAATTTCAGTACGATGGTGAATGCCAGGTCATGCAAATTCTCATTTACAAGAATGTCAGTCAAGGCTTCGATAGAATAGCTTTCTGCAGTACCACAAAAATGAATTGGCCACAGCTTGTTTAAATATTGATCTTCAAAATTGATAAATGTGTGTGTGATTAGTTGGGCACGTACCAGAAATTTTGGATTTAGAATTTACAGTACTAAGCATATAAAGTGCTTCTGTTAGTGTGTATTCCTTTTCAAGAATTTCAATGTCAACACAAAACTGCAATGTAGAGAGTTCTGAATCTGTGCCAAAAGCAGCTGTATACAGGAAACAAAGTTTAATCAAGCACATTGTTGTTGACAGGTATAAACTAAACAGGAATTGAGAGCTTAAGTCAACATACAGTTCTCCATCAAAAGATTACGAGGCTTTTTGCTTGGCGAAATTTGATCATCAGCTTCACAAACCGAATCGAGCCAGGCACATGAGGGTTCAACAAGCTGCAACGAGTTGATAGCAGTAGACAAAGCATGCAACTTCTCTTGTAATACATGAGTGAGTTGGCGGCCTCCACCTGCTTCCCCCTCTCTACTCAATCTAACAAAATACCTGTACATGCATCCAGCTGCCTTCCTCCAATTGTTCCTATAAGCTTCAAATGAATAAAGGACTTTGTATAGATTTGGTTTAGAAGATAGATCTGAGCGCTCAGCCTGGCAAACAAAAAAACAAACAAATGACCGTCTGTGCTAGACAAACATATGTTGTGGTTAAAATGGTAATTATGTGCACCAACCTTCCAGAAGAGCTCTTGCTCCACCTTTTCCACCAAACCAGTGAATGGTATCTCACCATTGCAAATGACCTTGATTAGACAAATCCAAAATAAGATATGATTGCACCAAATGTCAGAACAGGACGTGGCACAGTTCGGTGTACTCAAATGTGCAATAATCAATCTACAAGTCTTATAGCACATATACATGGATGGCTGGTTAACAGCTGTAATGCACATTAATGGGTGTATATGGACATCAGGCAGAAAAGTGGTTAATTTTAGTCACCAGGTGCAAGGAAGAATAAAGGTAAACAAACAATGAAACAATGTCAAACCTTAGTCTCGCCAAGCTCACAAAGAACTATGATGAAACGCCTCAAGCAGACATACTTGCTATCATCATCTGGATTTGAGATTATAGCACAATACGCATCTCGAAAGTTTTTCAAATCCAAGCTGTACTTGAATACATTGGCCCATAGTCGTCCTTTAATCATCGCTGTAGTCTCTGGGAGATCCTCGGCTTCACTTCCATTGTCCAAATCAATGCTATCAACTTGTTCAAGAGCAGCGAGAGCAAACTGGCATGCTCCCTCCCTCATTGAGTTTTGCTCAAAAATTTGCATTGCCCACTCGTAGTAATGAAGCCTCCATAAAGAAATAGATCTACACTCCCCTGGAAAATCCGATAAAAAGTTAGGATATGGTTGAAATGGATTTACACTGCACGCAAGGTCAAGAAAATGAAGTCACCAGAAATTTGAAACCCTGTTTCAGAAGAGAACTTCTTCAGCGCCTTCTGAGCTTCTTGCCCAGATGCAGCTCTGTTATTCTCCCCAGGCACCACATTAACACCATAGAATTAATTAGTCAACGGCCCAATACTATTAGAAATCTGAAAGAGATAAAACCAGATACGTATATTATATTTAAGCATTTTGCACATGATGATTTTTTGCCTTTTCTCCACGGACCACGGTTTCCTTCTTGAATTTTGGATTCCCATCCCTCCCCTCAAAAGCCCCCAAAAAAATTGCTGCAATTTTTATCACAAGGTGATCCTAGCCATGATATTTGATCTGATGGGAGAAACTAACAGTTGGTGCTGCCTCAGTTCTACATTCATTTACCAGCTCCGTAAGATATTGCATAGTACTCCCTCTGTAAACTAATACCTAAAGTAGTGATCTAAAAGGTCTTATAGAAGTTTACAGAGGGAGTAACTCACAACCAAGAACATCACAACTTCACAAGTAATAAAGATTTCCTCATAGTATTGAAGATATATCATCATGAAACATGTGCCCTTCAGAAATCTATTCACGGGTCCACAGAGTAAATGCCCTAAGAAGTAGCATAGCAGAAGGTAGTACCTAAAGAAGCATCTGATAGCTTCCTGAACCTTGGATTCTCTCAAAACAATGTTTGCTTCATCATGTGCGAGCATCAAAAGGCAAAATCCACTGAGATGTAGGCGAGCCAAACATGCAATATCAGTATCCTGATCAGTTTGGGATGCTCTCGCATAGCCCAAGTATGTTTCAAGAATGCCCAGCAGATTCTTTTGGAGAGAGAAAATGGTAGAAAGATAAATTAGCATTAACATCACGACAGATGAAATATATCTATGACTTTCAGGACCACAAGCAGAAAAAATAATACCTGAGCAGCTTCATATTGACCATGTCGGATGAAAACTGCTGCCAGATTTATTGTGGAACCCAAGAAGCTGTCTACACAGTCAACACTATTTCTGCACATAATCGAACTGCTAAACCTCCTGACCAAGTTGATTACCTCGGTTGGACTAGGAAAACAAGGTGACAGATCATCCCCTTCCGCAGATTTAGGAAAATCAAGCAAACAAGCCAATGTAAAATCAGAGGATCCAAGCTTTCTGTGCAAAGACCGCTCATCGGCTATACCTGTCAAGATAAGCAAAAACAATAGTTTCTTAACTCGAAGTTACATAAAAAATGTGCCCAACTACACATATTTACAACACATGTATAGACTGCAATACAAATTGAACAAGAAAACTGCAAACCTATTTGCAGAATGTACAGTGCCTCTACTGGCAGAAAATAATCAAGAGCTAGCCCCTTTGCAAGCAAAAAGATAGAACAAAATATCTACTTAAATGATTAGACAAAATCACCTAATACATACTCCCTCTGTTCCTAAACATAAGTCTTTTTAGTGATTCCAATACTGACTACATACAAGGCAAAATGAGTGAATCTAAACTCTAAAATACGTCTATATACATCCATATGTAGTCCTTATATTTAGAAACGGAGGAAGTAGTTTCTTAGCCATCTATCTGCAAGGTTTATGTGCCAAGTCATCTCATCATATTCCAGTTATTAATATGGAATTATAAATGTTAGGTTGAACCGTTGAAGGCGTATTACAACACAGTAAGGCTCTGATCGTTAGTTTAGGATTTGCAGGGAGTTACATGCTTAATAGTGTAGTACTGGCATTAAAAAGGTAGAATGTGTTAGCAGTAACTATGTCTTTTCTACATATATAAATTTGTACCAAAAGCAGAACATTGCTCTCCATCCGAATTAAAACATGGCACCCTCGTCCTCAATTTCGATCTACAGTCACACAAACATGGATAATAATTCAATCTTTCGATGAATAAAAGAAACAATTTTCTGATCACTTGCAAAGGCAAGACATAGTAGGCTAATTGGCTTCGCACTCTTCTAATGCAGAGTCCTCAATAGCAATAAAGGCTAGGGTGTGCATTGTCCCATAAAACACAGCCACTATACCCTGAACCTTACACATATGCCATTTTTTACTTTGGAATATAAAATCCAAATGGCATACCCATAGTCCTTTTACATGTACTTCTTATGAAATTATTGTCATAAAAGAGCAAAATGGAATACTCATGATTGTGGAAAGGCCACTGATAAAAAAAATCAACACGTTAAACATTAAGTGTAAGAACACAACTGTTTCTTTTAGGCAACTCTTACCTAGCTGGAGGGAAGAAAGTTGATAGCTGAAATCCTCGATGGTTGGTGGTGTGGTTGGTGAAATTCCCACAAAATGGAGAACGATCCACTGTCCCAGTATGTCTTGAATCATTGGAAACAACTGCAGTTTGATTCTAGCAACATCGCTTTGCAGCAAGGAGACCTGATTTAAAATTTACCTTATCAAAGGTTGCTCACATTCTTAATAGCTTGTACTCTGCTTGATTTGTACTTCAACAACACAGAGACCAACAGATCCAAGAAAATAAGTGCTCATAGTCTCAGTAACAAAATCTATTCAAGAACAGATGACTTTTGGGATATGGCAAGAGTGTCCAAGAAGCCATTTTAACCGGTACTCTTTTTGTATGAACATGTAAGCAAAACAATTTAAATTATTGTGAAAATGTGTTTAATGACAATCAAAGTAACTTTTTTTCTATATTGCTAGTCAAAGTTGGACAAGTTTGATTGCATGCTTTGTAAGACATCGTCTATTCCTGAATTGAAGTAGTATATATATCTCCATACTATATGGCAGTAAATTGTGAGTACTTAGCTGAGGTTGTTTTTTTGTGATAGGAAGACTAGTTAGCAGAGGTGGCAGAGTTGAAAGCCGCATATGTACATCAAACAGAAATGTTGAGACCCTAAAAAGATAGCATACCTGCCCACCGACACCAACCAAATAACTGAGGAACAGAAATAGATCAAAAGCAGCCTCAAACATGGTTCTTGCAACCTGTGAAGTAGCCTGAACCACTAAGGCAGAATTTACATTATAAAGTCTTCTCAATTCAAACTCTTGTATAGTGACCTTTGTATCCAAACACTTCATGAACTTATCAATCACATCAAATACTGCCGACCAGGATGTGGATCTTGATTGCAACTTATGGAAAGATAGTAGCATCTCAACAGAAAACTTCCTTTGGCTTTTGTGAGCCATCTGCCTTCTTTCTACATAAGCATCTGTTCCAAGCAATGTAATGAGGGGCGACGAAGATTGAGGACTGAACCCACTCTCTAGAATCTTTAATATCTGAGAAGTAACTTCATCTGGTGATGTAACAGAACTGATGAGGGACTCGTAATATATTGCAGCAGAAGATCTCCCAAGCAAATGGTTTATATGGCCCATGCACCTGAGAACTTCAATAAGGGTTTCACCGTCAGTATCATTCGATAAGTTCATCCCGAGGCCAATGAGATTTCCCAAGTCATCAGAGGAACCTGATATGTTAAGCTAGTTAGTATCCCCTCATAAATGACGAGTTAAAATTTCAGTAAGAGATGTCAAATGCTAGAGCAGAAACATACCATAAATAAGTTGCTCCACACCCTCCAAACAACGGAAGAGAGAAAATGAACCCTTTCTAATTAAACCAAACACTTCACTGTTCGTATCAAGAAGCAACCCATATGGCCTATTATTCCAGCACCAGTTGTGGAGATACCGTGCAGAAAACTTTTTCCAGTGATAAACAGTAGAACTTGCGACCTGAGAACTTCCCTACATAAAAAAGGTGATTGTGGAAATTCAGCTATACACTACAATCAGAAATTAGGAGACCTAAATCACAAAGTAGCAAAATAGAGTACCTCTTGTTCTATAATGGATAATATTTCTTTCCGCAGCCCACTAGTTGTAAGCGACTGAAACTCAGAATCGGATAGAAACCTTTTGTACTCCAATAAGGTTTCACGGAGAGCAGAACAGTGGTTCACTCCTGGTTGCAGCAGCCTCCGCAGAAACATGGATGAGATAAAACTGAAACTATGCTCCTACAGGTACCAAAGAAAACTACATGGCTAAAGAACATTGGAGAGCTCCACATAGGCATATATCACAAAAGAGGGAAGGTAAATACAAGAAAGAACACTACATAGCCAAAGAATACTGAAGTCTTATGGTATAGATCAAAATACTCTAGCCATGCGAATATGCCATATCAACGTATGACATAATCCGAGAAGACAAATTCAAAACTAGCTAAAAAAATGACGAATTGCCACATGAGCTAAACTTGTCGTGATTGATAATGGATAGATTTTTTAGCCATTGTCAAAATACAGAAATTGTAACAGTTTGAGTGCATAACTAAAAGGTAAGGAAATACATAAATTTCCTGTAAATCTGTGACTCTAGAAAAAGGTTTAATAGTTGAGACTATTTGTGATGTTTGGGAATCTCTAGTGTTGATATGACCTAAATAAAGCTTTTGTACTTGGGAGCAACTAGAACTCTCAGGAATCTCTGGAGTTGCTACAAATTAACATGCACTGGGAATTAAAGCGATTTAATAGAGTACAGCACAAGAAAACCTAACAAAATAATGCTAAAGAAGGCTCAGAGTTGAAACTGAATAAGCCATTACCATAATTGCTAAGTTTAACAAAGAACTGTATCAGCACATGCCAGATTATATAAGAACTATGAATAAACTTAAGGGAATTACATTTACCTTCATAGATGAGAATACTGAATCAGCAGTCCAAACCAAATCGTCCAATGCACTCTCAGAACTTTGGAACATTTGCTCACTGATAGCGTCTTCTTGTAGCACATATGAACATATTTCCTCGCTGATCAATGTCATTTGAAGAAGCAATTCTTTAGTTCATGAGGCGATAATGCAGAATAACCACCAGTTGAAGGATTAAAAGGGGTTAGTGTGACAGCAGATTTACCTATCAGAGTTATACTGCACTATTTCATAGAGCATTGGTCCAACTTCTTTAAGTATCCAAAGCTTTTCCGTGCTTATTTTCAAATCAACGATCTTTCCCTGAGTAAAAGGCAGTATCCATCAACAGGTGAGAAATATTAGCTCCTCCGAGCTTCTAACATAATCGCTGAACTACGATAAGTTGCTACAAGCCATTCTACACTAGTTGGTTGCTAAACTCGGGAAGCATATTTCAATAATATAAGGAACCATAATGCAATAAAATTGTCTTTCAGGAAACATATACATTTTAAACTCCACAGTACCAGGATTGACAAGTCCTGAGCTGAATCTCCTGCTGATTTTAAATAGAACTCAAATTTACTGATGCCAATGCCAATAATAAACATAAAACAGGAACTATGGACGCACGAAGGTGATTCCTCGAGACAGGTACAAGCTACTAAATGCTGGTTTATCCCCTACTTCTCTTTTATTTTTCTGTTGGAGGGTGTATCTGTGTGCATATTAAGCAGATTTGATTGAGTGTAGAGGCTATTCAATAGTGAGCGAAGAAATTCCTCCGTAGACCATATGGGTGGTAAACAACCACACATGGTTAGTGCACACTGCACAGAATGAAATAGAAGTTTCCATTTTTAGTGCTGTCAAAGTCCTAATGCAATTTCCTCGTATATTTTAGAAGGCGGGAACCGAGAAGACCAAATAATCTTAAGGAATATCACGATGAGTGATGCTTTTGAGTACCTCTATCAAAGGTACAGCAGAAACCGAAGGTTCAGGAGACAACAAGAATCTTTCGCCAGCACCAAAACTGAAGGCATATATAGCAATATGATCACAAGCTGGAACCTTTACAATTTCAAAATGCAAACAGTCAGCTACTTCCAGCAACACTGATGAGAGAAATCAATAGTTTCCATCGCATTATGTCATGTGGTCACAACCCACAATCGGCAAAAAGAGAATCATAGTGACTAACATAAGCATGCAAAAATAGCAAAAAATAAACGTTCAAACTGAAGGCCATGGCCCCAGATTCCTTTAAGGTGTCGCATCTAGCCATAGAATGCTGGCATACGAGGTGTATCTACTATCAGATATCTACTGCCAGAAGTGCGACAGTTTACCAAACGGAAAAAAACAATTTCATGGAAACAAAGAAAAATGTTAGCATGCTACTATGCTGGACATCCAGGTGTAATAATCCATAACCAGTAAACTGCGAGCAAACCATGTTTAACTACAGAAATCGTATTCTCCCACCACTTACTGCCTTTCGGCATTTAAAACTCCACCTCACGCAGCAAAACTTAAGCAAAAATCACCATCATCATATCCTTCTGATTCCTCCATGACCTCGATAAATCTTAAACCCCTATTTGCTGATTTACTCCAACTACAAGTATCAGTGAGCGACTCATGAAGCAGGATGCCTTAGTTCGGAGGTATATGGGCGCACAGTGAGCATACCAGATAGACCAACTTCAACTCACATTGTGCCTAGAACACTGCATTGCCATTTTAAAAAGCTTTGGTTCTATAACCTAGTGTTTTGTTTTGCTTTCATTTTTATATATCAAATGGGAAGTACAGCAATAGAACTTGTGCATTGTACACAAGCAAGTAAATGCAGCCCAGACATCAATATGTGTGCATACCACAGTCCCTTGGTGCAGAACAGCCAAGGATATCAGTTCTTGATCATCATCAGCCTCACCAACCCATAGCCTAGAGGGTTGCCCTGAAGATAAAGAAAAATGATTCAATTAAAAGGCACTACTCAACAACAAAAGATTCAGATATCCATGCAAGCAGAGTTTAAAACATGTCCTGTTTGTTTGAACGCAATTATGCCAAAATAATAAAACAGACTATGTTTTTAAGGCGACGCTTCGCTTTAAGGCGCTGGGGGGGCGCCTAAAGCGGGCATATTTGCAAAGCGCTGGGGGGGCGCCTCGACGCCTAGGCGTCGCCTTATGGACGCCTTAAAAGCATAGAAAACAGATAATTGCAGAAGCAGCTGTTATAATGTGAGGCAGTAAGAAAGCACACCGACATTGATTCAGAGGACTATTGGAGACAAACAAGCTCCACGTGATAGCTACTGTCTTCCCCCTTTTTCCCTCATGGTACTTTTTTTCCTCCGTCATGTAGATATGGCATGCAGTTCACTAAAATAAAAATGAAGACTATGCTAGGATCAACAGTAATTACCACACTTGGCCAACTACTAGGATATACTTTAGTACAAAAACTGGAAATAACCAACCATTTGTTCCCAAATCCCAAGGAATAGACATGTGCATGCCATAGCAGCAGCTTGTGGATCAGATGCAACTTAAGAAGAGTGACTTCAATACTATAGCATCAACTGACTTCAGAGTCTAGGTTATGGCTTACATATGCATTACGGTAGCATTACATGAAACGTATATAATGTAAATGAACACTAAGAACGAAATCTTTCAAGAAACATAATACCATAAATGACACCTCAGCAGAAGAAATTTGATCTTTCATGCAATAAATAAAGTGGGCACAGATATTACCTTCAAAATCATCCAAGTGAACATTATAATTAACAAGTTTCGTCTGACTAGAAATATCCCAGACACGCAAACTTCCATCCAGATGAAGAACAAATAACAGCTCCCTTTCATTTACAGTAGCTGTGTCAATATCTTGTACAGGCCCCAGAGCCTTTGTTCTGTTGAAGAAAATAGGCATATATTACACAAATTGATAAGCAAAAAAAGAAAGTGTGACATGATCTGTTGATCTACTAGACAAGTTCTGACAGTGCACAGCGTGAAGTATCAAGACTCAAGAGTACACCAATCTTCTGCTAGGGCTACTACGGTATGATAGCTTCTAAAAAACTATTTAGCACTGGGTGAAGCCGATGGAACAACAAATGAAGATGACACATTTTAGAGCCGCAATTTGGGTGGAGCTCGGTTGCAGACTTTTTGTTCTCGCTGTTTGGTGAACAAATAAGCAAGTACCTCGACATGAGAGTCCACAAACGCCCGATTCCAGCATCATCACGGAGCTCATTAGAGAAACCTGGAGCAAAAGACAACATACCAGTTAGAAAACCTTGGTGAGAGCAATATAAGGTATAATTTTCATATATATCTCATTAAATATGAATAAGCATACATCTTTTTCTGAATTAAAATCAGAAAACTTGCCTGGTGAACTAGGAGCTAATTTGCCAAGACTGTAACAGCAGATTGACCCATCTTGCCGCCCAATTACTAGACATCCTGGCTTCGCTTTAACAGCTGTAACCTTAGCACTCTGTGTGTGGGTTTGAAGATTAAATCCAACTACGTCATTTTGAGACAGTATTGAACCAGATACATAGGAAAATGGGCTGCGCAAGTTGCACAGAATGGCAACTCCAGAAATAGTGAGCACATATAGCAGATATACAGACTCGCCTCGCCTGGCACCCTGCATTACCATGGAAGAGATTGAGTCTATTGTGTATTAGTGTTCTAGATTGATATAAGATATCATAAAACTAACCTCACTTTCACACATAAAAGCAAATGGACATAGCGCCTCCTGGAATACCAAACGCAGTCCAGAGCTTGGGAACTCCTTCAAAGCACAGAGTTCAATGACCTCTAGCACATTTTGGTGTTCTTCGTGAATCCTCCTGTAAATACAGAAACCATCTTCTTCCTTTAGAAAAATGAAATCCACCAGTGAAGCTTTCATATTAGCATAGCATTTTTCTGGTCTTTTTAGCCAGTTTATCTATATTAAAAAACACTTCACCAGGAAGCCAAAATAACATCATTGCTGGTGGCTCTAAAAAATTCTTCAAGGGGTACAGTCCAACACAATCTATCAGTAGCAAGATTTATCTTCGATTGGTTTGTCAGATGGTACATATAAATCACTTTGGTTATGGTATCAAACTATCAGGACATGACCATTTCTTAGATTAAACATTTCTGCACTAATTTTTTATTGTTATGGTCTACCAGAGCGACAGTGTCACCATGTCATCGCCATGCTGATTTGATATACATTACCAATACAGTGTGTCAGGCTAGGCCTCCACTAGACCACTACGATATTGATGGTACAAAGCTCTATAAGTAAATTGACACAAACAAATGCAATGGCAATTTCATAAACAAGGCTGCCTCTTCGGTGGAGCTACCACAAACCTAGGGTTTCTCTACGCTTGGCAACAACCACACAAACATGGACGTGCAATGCAGTTCTCAGTCCTAACAAAATCTACGAACTGAGCACAATCCCTCTTAGCTAAAAGCTTCACGACGCCCAGGTAGCACAACCGAACCACCCAGTCAAACAGAACAAAACAAAAAATGGGGGAGAAAAGCCCGATACAGCACGAGGCGGCGGGGCGAAAGTGGTAGCACGCACCAGGCGAGGTAACGTTGGGAGTCGCGGCCGGAGAACACGACGTGGCACCCCGAGGCGGCGCGCGGGGGCACGGAGACGAATGGGTCGGCGGGGCTCGCCGGCGCTGGGGAGGGGGGTGAGGGGACGGTGAGGTCGATCCACCGCAGCTTGTCCGAGCCCGTGATGGGGACCTCGGTGCCCGCTATCCTGCAGGAGGTAGAGGTCGCGGTGGCCATGGCGACCTCGCCGTCGGCGTCGGCGGCGGCCAGAAGGAGGCCGGGAGGGTTTTGGTCGGGGAGTGTGGGTTTTGGGCGGCGACGATGTGGGGAAAAGCTCGGAGAAATTTGAGAGCCTGGGAGTTGGGGGCCTTAAGGTGGGTGGTGACGGCAAGTTGGGCTTTCGGCTTTAGAGTCCCTTTAGTCTTTCAGCGATTCTGGCCCGTTTGTGTATATTTATTTGGTTATATCATTTTCAACCTCTAAAAAAAAGTTACATCATTTAGGAGCAACTAGTTAATGAGCGCTCTTTCGGGAGCCTCGCAATGATCAGCGCCACTTTGGCGCGCTCTCAGCCATTCGCCACGTGTCGCGCTCTGGACGCTCCCTTCGGATTTTTTTTTGCACGCGTTTTCGGCTTTTTAAACGGTTTTTTTCGGGGGTTTTCGACGTTTTGGTTTTTCCCCGGTCTTCCCTAGCTTTTCGATCGGAAAAAATTTGAAAAAAAAATTGCACGAAAAAACGCGTTTTCTTTTTTTTCGCGAAAGTCACGCTTTTTTTCGCGAGAGGTACGATTGTGCTTTAGCGAGAGTCATGGTCGTGCCTTTTGAAAACGGAAAAAAAAAACACGTTTTCTGTTTTTTTCCTTTCGCGAGAGTCACGGTTTTGCTTCCGCGAGAGGCACGGTTGTGCTTTCCCGAGAGTCACGGTCGTGCCTCTCGAAAAGGGAAAAACAAAACATGTTTTCTATTTTTTTTTCTTTCGCGAGAGTCACGGTTTTGCTTCCGCGGGAGGTACGGTTGTGCTTTCGCGAGAGTCAGGGCCGTACCTTTCAGAAAGGGAAAAAATACACGTTTTTTCTTTTTTTTCTTTCACAAGTCACGGTTTTGCTTTCGCAAGAGGCACTGTTGTGCTTTCGCGAGAGTTATGGTCGTGCCTCTCGGAAACGGAAAAAAACGCGTTTTCTATTTTTTTTCCTTCCACGAGAGTCACGGTTTTGCTTCCACGAGAAGCACGGATGTGATTTCGCGAGAGGCACGGGCGTGCCTCTTTCAGAAAGGGAAAAAATCGTGCTCCCGGTTCGGTTTTTCACCCGGTTTTTTTCGTCCGATTGTTTCCATGAAAAAAAAGTTCGTCAAAACCTATCAACATGGGACCTAGTTTTGAAGATCTCGACGCGAGGAATCTAATGGCGAAAACGGTTCGAGATTTGGACGCACGGTTTAAAAGATAAAACATTTTGAATAAACGAATCTACGAAAAAGGGAAAACTCCCAGGTTGAGACAAATGGCGCGCTGCATGTGCGCCACTTGTCGCGACCTGAAAAGTGGAGTGTTCTTTGCAAGGAGTACTCCTTAATTAATGATTTTGACATCATTTTCAAAGGGAATTTGTAGGATTTAATTTATTTATTTATAGAGTCTACTAGCAAAAAGCCCATGTGTTGGAACCGAAAAAAACACCACACTCCCTAACTCAATAACCATGACTGCAGACCCAATAGGTCAACATCATTTATTACAACACATGGTGTCCCATCCTCCATACCCTCGCCAACGGTGGGCTCGGTACTCACAAAATCACAACGCATTTGAATCTTCTCAATCGTAAAACGTCTCTCTCTTGACATAAGATGAGAAATCTGATTTCTTTTTTCTTGTGAGGTTTTGTTGAGACGTGCATGTGTGGTTGTAGATGGGGTTTTTTCATCTTCAATCATGTTTTTGCTTAGGTGTTCAATTCCAATCCGAGTTAGAACATGTACTAAGGAAAGAAGGATCATATGTGTTGTTGGTTAAGTTTGTACCCTAAATAGCATTTTTGAAATAATTAGCAGGTAAAATAACATTGTATTAAGATTCTACACATCTTTCTAATCAAATTTCATATATAACATGTTAAATTTGAAGTTAGGGTCTAAAAGTTATGGATATATTTTTAAAAGCATTTGATATGTAGTGTGGGTTGATTAACCCCAAATATCAGGAGGGGTCTGCGAAAGCAAAAAAAATAACTTAAAATTGGGTGCGGGTTTATTATCAAAACCATTAGGGGGGTTTCTGCAAAGCAAAAATCTGACTTAAAAACTGAATACGGATTGATTACCAAAAATATCAAGGGGATTTCTACAGATAGCATGATGGACTAAGAATATCAACTCCATTTATTAATAACAGGTATAAACTTGGTTCAAATGAATGGACCCTCCAAGTCGTGGAGTGTGCATCGAGATCATTTGAGAGGGTTTGAGCTCACCCAATAGTTGTCCCTAGTGAAGGGTGCTCCTACAATCATTGTCCAAGGCATTTGAAAATTCAGGTGAGAAATTCGTTGTCGTGTGAGCATTGCTTGAACTCCACCTCTCCAATTGAGATTATCACAATGAACTTCAGATTACATTTACATCACTTGTGGTCATCTTTTTCCCTGACTCTTACTTGTTATACCGCTTGCTTGTTAGTTGTAGCTGATACATCTCCAACGTATCTATAATTTTTGATTTCTTATACTATTATATTATCTGCTTTGGATGTTTTATATACATTAATATGCTATTTTATATTATTTTTGGGACTAACCTATTAACCTAAAGCCCAGTATTAATTCCTGTTTTTTCTTGTTTTTTTGTTTCGCATAAAAGAAATACCAAACGGAGTCCAAACATAATAAAACCTTCGTGATGATTCTTCTTGGACCAGAAGACAACCGGGAGACTTGGAAATGAAGTCAGAGGAGCCACGAGGCGGCCACAAGGACGGAGGGCGCGCCCCCACCCTTGTGGGCCCCTCGTGCACCTCCTGACCTAATTCTTTTGCCTATATATTCTCATATATCCCCAAACCACCAGAGGCATCCACGAAACACTTTTTCGCCGCCGCAACCTTCTGTACTCGTGAGATCCCATCTAGGAACCATTTCTGACACCCTGCCGAAGGGGGGTTCGATCACGGAGGGCTTCTACATCAACTCTATTGCCCTTCCGATGAAGCGTGAGTAGTTTACCTCAGACCTACGGGTCCATAGCTAGTTGCTAGATGGCTTCTTCTTTCTCTTTGATTCTCAATACCATGTTCTCCTCGATGTTCTTAGAGATCTATTCGATGTAATACTTTTTTGCGGTGTGTTTGCCGAGATCCGATGAATTGTGGATTTATGATCAGCTTGATGTCTACTACACAACCTTCTTCTTGTAGACGTTGTTGGGCTTTCAAGTGCAGAGGTTTGTAGGATAGTAGCAAATTTCCCTCAAGTGGATGTGAAGGAAATATGCCCTAGAGGCAATAATAAACTTATTATTTATTTCCTTATTTCATGATAAATATTTATTATTCATGCTAGAATTGTATTAAACGGAAACATAATACATGTGTGAATACATAGACAAACATAGTGTCACTAGTATGCCTCTACTTGACTAGCTCACTGATCAAAGACGGTTAAGTTTCCTAACCATAGACATGAGTTGTTATTTGATCAATGGGATCACATCATTAGGAGAATGATGTGATTGACTTGACCCATTTCGTTAGCTTAGCACTTGATCGTTTGTTTACTGCTATTGTTTTCTTCATGATTTATACATGTTCTTATGACTATGAGATTATACAACTCCCGAATACCGGAGGAACACTTTGTGTGCTACCAAACGTCACAACGTAACTGGGTGATTATAAAGGTGCTCTATAGGTATCTTCGATGGTACTTGTTGAGTTGGCATAGATCAAGATTAGGATTTGTCACTCCGATTGTCGGAGAGGTATCTCTGGGCCCTCTCGGTAATACACATCACTATAAGCCTTGCAAGCATGATAACTAATGAGTTAGTTACGGGATGATGTATTACGGAACGAGTAAAGAGACTTGCCAGTAATGAGATTGAACTAGGTATTGGATACCGACGATCGAATCTCGGGCAAGTAACATACCGATGACAAAGAGAACAACGTATAGTGTTGTGCGGTTTGGCCGATAAAGATCTTCGTAGAATATGTAGGAACCAATATGAGCATCCAGGTTCCACTATTGGTTATTGACCGGAGACGTGTCTCGGTCATGTCTACATAGTTCTCGAACCCGTAGGGTCCGCACGCTTAAAGTTCTGTGACGATCGGTTTTATGAGTTTATATGTTTTGATGTACCGAAGGTAGTTCGGAGTTCCAGATGTGATCACGGACATGACGAGGAGTCTCGAAATGGTCGAGACATACAGATTGATATATTGGAAGCCCACATTTGGACATCAGAATAGTTCCGGGTGAAATCGGGATTTTACCGGAGTACCAGAGGGGTTACCGGAACCTCCCGGGGGCTAATGGGCCTTGTTGGGCCATAAGGGAAAGAGAGAGGGGCCGGCCTAGGGCAGGCAGCGCGCCCCTTCCCCCTGTCTGAATTGGACTAGGAGAAGGGGGGGCGGCGCCCCCTTTCCTTCTCTTTCTCTCCCTGCCTTTCCCCTCCTAGTAGGAGTAGGAAAGGGAGGAATCCTACTCCTACTAGGAGGAGGATTCCTCCTCCTAGGCGCGCCAACAAGGGCCGGGCGGCCTCCACCTTGCTCCTTTATATACAGGGGCAGGGGGCACCTCTAGACACACAAGTTGATCACAAAGATCTCTCCCAGCCATGTGCGGTGCCCCCCTCCACTATAATCCACATCGGTCATACTGTAGCGGTGTTTAGGCGAAGCCTGCTGCGGTAGCTTCATCAACATCGTCACTACGCCGTCGTGCTGACGAAACTCTTCCCCGAGCTCTACTGGATCGTGAGTTCACGGGACGTCACCGAGCTGAACGTGTGCTGAACGCGGAGGTGTCGTACGTTCGGTACTGAGGATCGGTCGATCGTGAAGACGTACGACTACATCAACCGCGTTGTCATAACGCTTCCGCTTAATGATCTACGAGGGTACGTGGACGACACTCTCCCCTCTCGTTGCTATGCATCACCATGATCCTGTGTGTGCGTAGGAAATTTTTTGAAATTACTACGTTCCCCAATAGTCGCATCCGAGCCTGGTTTTATGTGTAGATGTTATATGCATGAGTAGAACACAAGTGAGTTGTGGGCGATACAAGTCATACTGCTTATCAGCATGTCATACTTTGGTTCGATGGTATTTTGGATGAAGCGCCCCGGACCGACATTACGCGTACGCTTACGCGAGACTGGTTTTACCGACGTGCTTTGCACACACGTGGCTGGCGGGTGTCAGTTTCTCCAACTTTAGTTGAACCGAGTGTGGCTACGCCCAGTCCTTGAGAAGGTTAAAACAGCACCAACTTGACGAACTATCGTTGTGGTTTTGATGCGTAGGTAAGAATGGTTCTTGCTCAGCCCGTAGCAGCCACGTAAAACTTGCAACAACAAAGTAGAGGACGTCTAACTTGTTTTTGCAGGGCATTTTGTGATGTGATATGGTCAAGACATGATGATATATTTATTGTATGAGATGATCATGTTTTGTAACGGAGTTATCGGCAACTGGCAGGAGCCATATGGTTGTCGCTTTATTGTATGCAATGCAATTGCCCTGTAATTGCTTTACTTTATCACTAAGCGGTAGCGATAGTCGTAGAAGCAATAGTTGGCGAGACGACAACGATGCTACGATGGAGATCAAGGTGTCGCCCCGGTGACGATGGTGATCATGACGGTGCTTCGGAGATGGAGATCACAAGCACAAGATGATGATGGCCATATCATATCACTTATATTGATTGCATGTGATGTTTATCCTTTATGCATCTTATTCTGCTTTGTTTGACGGTAGCATTATAAGATGATCTCTCACTAAATTTCAAGATAAAAGTGTTCTCCCTGAGTATGCACCATTGCCAAAGTTCGTCGTGCCGAGACACCACGTGATGATCGGGTGTGATAAGCTCTACGTCCATCTACAATGGGTGCAAGCCAGTTTTGCACACGCAGAATACTCGGGTTAAACTTGACGAGCCTCGCATATGCAGATATGGCCTCGGAACACTGAGACCTAAAGGTCGAGCGTGAATCATATAGTAGATATGATCAACATAGTGATGTTCACCATTGAAAACTACCCCATTTCACGTGATGATCGGTTATGGTTTAGTTGATATGGATCACGTGATCACTTAGATGATTAGAGGGATGTCTATCTAAGTGGGAGTTCTTAAGTAATATGATTAATTGAACTTAAATTTATCATGAACTTAGTACCTGATAGTATTTTGCTTATCTATGTTGTTGTAGATAGATGGCCTGTGCTGTTGTTCCGTTGAATTTTAATGCGTTCCTTGAGAAAGCAAAGTTGAAAGATGATGGTAGCAATTACACGGACTGGGTCCGTAACTTGAGGATTATCCTCATTGCTGCATAGAAGAATTACGTCCTGGAAGCACCGCTGGGTGCCAGGCCTGCTGCAGATGTTGTTGACAACGTTAAGAACGTTTGGCAGAGTAAAGCTGATGACTACTCGATAGTTCAGTGTGCCATGCTTTACGGCATAGAGCCAGGACTTCAACGATGTTTTGAACGTCATGGAGCATATGAGATGTTCCAGGAGTTGAAGTTAATATTTCAAGCAAATGCCCGGATTGAGAGATATGAAGTCTCCAATAAGTTCTATAGCTGCAAGATGGAGGAGAATAGTTCTGTTAGTGAGCATATACTCAAAATGTCTGGGTATCATAATCACTTGACTCAACTGGGAGTTAATCTTCCTGTTGATAGTGTCATTGACAGAGTTCTTCAATCACTGCCACCAAGCTACAAAAGCTTCATGATGAACTATAATATGCAAGGTATGAATAAGACTATTCCCGAGCTCTTCGCGATGCTAAAGGCTGCGGAGGTAGAAATCAAGAAGGAGCATCAAGTGTTGATGGTCAATAAAACCACCAGTTTCAAGAAAAAGGGCAAAGGGAAGAAGAAGGGGAACTTCAAGAAGAACGGCAAACAAGTTGCTGCTTAGGAGAAGAAACCCAAGTCTGGACCTAAGCCTGAGACTGAGTGCTTCTACTGCAAACAGACTTGTCACTGGAAGCGGAATTGCCCCAAGTATTTGGCGGATAAGAAGGATGGCAAGGTGAACAAAGGTATATGTGATATACATGTTATTGATGTGTACCTTACCAGAGCTCGCAGTAGCACCTGGGTATTTGATACTGGTTCTGTCGCTAATATTTGCAACTCAAAATAGGGACTACGGATTAAGCGAAGACTGGCTAAGGACGAGGTGACGATGCGCGTGGGAAATGGTTCCAAAGTCGATGTGATCGCCGTCGGCACGCTACCTCTACATCTACCTTCGGGATTAGTTTTAGACCAAAATAATTGTTATTTGGTGCCAGCGTTAAGCATAAACATTATATATGGATCTTGTTTGATGCGAGATGGTTATTCGTTTAAATCTGAGAATAATGGTTGTTCTATTTATATGAGTAATATCTTTTATGGTCATGCACCCTTAAAAAGTGGTCTATTCTTGTTGAATCTCGATAGTAGTGATACACATATTCATAATGTTGAAGCCAAAAGATGCAGAGTTGATAATGATAGTGCAACTTATTTGTGGCACTGCCGTTTGGGTTATATTGGTATAAAGCGCATGAAGAAACTCCATACTGATGGACTTTTGGAATCACTTGATTATGAATCACTTGGTACTTGTGAACCATGCCTTATGGGCAAGATGACTAAAACGTCGTTCTCCGGAACTATGGAGCGAGCAATAGATTTGTTGGAAATCATACATACTGATGTATGTGGTCCGATGAATATTGAGGCTCGCGGCGGGTATCATTATTTTCTCACCTTCACAGATGATTTGAGCAGATATGGGTATTTCTACTTAATGAAACATAAGTCTGAAACATTTGAAAAGTTCAAAGAATTTCAGAGTGAAGTGGAAAATCATCGTAAGAAGAAAATAAAGTTTCTACGATCTGGTCGTGGAGGAGAATATTTGAGTTACGAGTTTGGCCTACATTTGAAACAATGCGGAATAGTTTCGCAACTCACGCCACCCGGAACACCATAGCGTAATGGTGTGTCCGAACGTCGTAATCATACTTTACTAGATATGGTGCGATCTATGATGTCTCTTACTGATTTACCGCTATCGTTTTGGGGTTATGCTTTAGAGACGGTTGCATTCACGTTAAATAGGGCACCATCAAAATCGTTGAGACGACGCCTTATGAACTATGGTTTGGCAAGAAACCAAAGTTGTCGTTTCTTAAAGTTTGGGGCTGCGATGCTTATGTGAAAAAGCTTCAACCTGATAAGCTCGAACCCAAATCGGAGAAATGTGTCTTCATAGGATACCCAAAGGAAACTATTGGGTACACCTTCTATCACAGATCTGAAGGCAAGATATTCGTTGCTAAGAATGGATCCTTTCTAGAGAAGGAGTTTCTCTCGAAAGAAGTGAGTGGGAGGAAAGTAGAACTTGATGAGGTAACTGTACCTGCTCCCTTATTGGAAAGTAGTTCATCACAGAAACCGGTTCCTGTGACATCTACACCAATTAGTGAGGAAGCTAATGACGATGATCATGAAACTTCAGATCAAGTTACTACCAAACCTCGTAGGTCAACCAGAGCAAGATCCGCACCAGAGTGGTACGGTAATCCAGTTCTGGAGGTCATTTTACTTGACCATGACGAACCTACGAACTATGAGGAAGCGATGATGAGCCCAGATTCCGCAAAATGGCTTGAGGCCATGAAGTCTGAGATGGGATTCATGTATGAGAACAAAGTGTGGACTTTGGTTGACTTGCCCGATGATCGACAAGCCATCGAGAACAAATGGATCTTCAAGAAGAAGACAGACGCTGACGGTAATGTTACTATCTACAAAGCTCGACTTGTTGCAAAAGGTTTTCGACAAGTTCAAGGAGTTGACTACGATGAGACCTTCTCACCCGTAGCGATGCTTAAGTCCGTCCAAATCATGTTAGCAATTGCGCATTTTATGATTATGAAATTTGGCAAATGGATGTAAAGACTGCATTCCTGAATGGATTTCTGGAAGAAGAGTTGTATATGATGCAACCTGAAGGTTTTGTCGATCCAAATGGAGCTAACAAAGTGTGCAAGCTCCAGCGATCCATTTATGGACTGGTGCAAGCCTCTCGGAGTTGGAATAAATGTTTTGATAGTGTGATCAAAGCATATGGTTTTATACAGACTTTTGGAGAAGCCTGTATTTATAAGAAAGTGAGTGGGAGCTCTGTAGCATTTCTAATATTATATGTGGATGACATATTATTGATTGGAAATGATATAGAATTTCTGGACAGCATAAAAGGATACTTGAATAAAAGTTTTTCAATGAAAGACCTCGGTGAAGCTGCTTATATATTGGGCATCAAGATCTATAGAGATAGATCAAGATGCTTAATTGGACTTTCACAAAGCACATACCTTGATAAAGTTTTGAAGAAGTTCAAAATGGATCAAGCTAAGAAAGGGTTCTTGCCTGTGTTACAAGGTGTGAAGTTGAGTAAGACTCAATGCCCGACCACTGCAGAAGATAGAGAGAAAATGAAAAGTGTTCCCTATGCTTCAGCCATAGGCTCTATCATGTATGCAATGCTGTGTACCAGACCTGATGTGTGCCTTGCTATTAGCCTAGCAGGGAGGTACCAAAGTAATCCAGGAGCGGATCACTAGACAACGGTCAAGAACATCCTGAAGTACCTGAAAAGGACCAAGGATATGTTTCTTGTTTATGGAGGTGACAAAGAGCTCATCGTAAATGGTTACATTGATGCAAGCTTTGACACTGATCCGGACGATTCTAAATTGCAAACCGGTTACGTGTTTATATTAAACGGTGGAGCTGTCAGTTGGAGCAGTTCTAAACAGAGCGTCGTGGCGGGATCTACATGTGAAGCGGAGTACATTGCTGCTTCGGGAAGCAGCGAATGAAGGAGTCTGGTTGAAGGAGTTCATATCCGATCTAGGTGTCATACCTAGTGCATCGGGTCCAATGAAAATCTTTTGTGACAATACTGGTGCAATTGCTTTGGCAAAAGAATCCAGATTTCACAAAAGAACCAAGCACATCAAGAGACGCTTCAACTCCATCTGGGATCAAGTCCAGGTGGGAGACATAGAGATTTGCAAGATACATACAGATCTAAATGTTGTAGACCCGTTGACTAAGCCTCTTCCACGAGCAAAACATGATCAGCACCAAGGCTCCATGGGTGTTAAAATCATCACTGTGTAATCTAGATTATTGACTCTAGTGCAAGTGGGAGACTGAAGAAAATATGCCCTAGAGGCAATAATAAAGTTACTATTTATTTCCTTATTTCAAGATAAATGTTTATTATTCATGCTAGAATTGTATTAAACGGAAACATAATACATGTGTGAATACATAGACAAACATAGTGTCACTAGTATGCCTCTACTTGACTAGCTCATTGACCAAAGATGGTTAAGTTTCCTAACCATAGACATGAGTTGTTATTTGATCAATGGGATCACATCATTAGGAAAATGATGTGATTGAGTTGACCCATTCCGTTAGCTTAGCACTTGATCGTTTGTTTACTGCTATTGCTTTCTTCATGACTTATACATGTTCTTATGACTATGAGATTATGCAACTCCCGAATATCGGAGGAACACTTTGTGTGCTACCAAACGTCACAACGTAACTGGGTGATTATAAAGGTGCTCTACAGGTATCTCCGATGGTACTTGTAGAGTTGGCATTCGTACATTCGGTACTGAGGATCGGTCGATCGTGAAGACGTACGACTACATCAACCGCGTTGTCATAACGCTTCCGCTTAACAGTCTATGAGGGTACGTGGACAACACTCTCCCCTCTCGTTGCTATGCATCACCATGATCCTGTGTGTGCGTAGGATTTTTTTTGAAATTACTACGTTCCCCAACAGGATGACCTAAGGTTTATCAATCCGTGGGAGGCGTAGGATGAAGATGGTCTCTCTCAAACAACCCTGCAACCAAATAGCAAAGAGTCTCTTGTGTCCCCAACACACCCAATACAATGGTAAATTGTATAGGTGCACTAGTTCGGCGAAGAGATGTTGATACGAGTATAATATGGATGGTAGATATAGGTTTTTGTAATCTGAAAATATAAAAACAACAAGGTAGCAAGTGGTAAAAGTGAGCGAAAACGGTATTGCAATGCGTTGAAACAAGGCCTAGGGTTCATACTTTCACTAGTGCAAGTTCTCTGAACAATAATAAGACAATTGGATCATATAACTATCCCTCAACATGCAACAAAGAGTCACTCCAAAGTCACTAATAGCGGAGAACAAACGAAGAGATCATTGTAGGGTACGAAACCACCTCAAAGTTATCCTTTCTGATCGATCTATTCAAGAGTCCGTAGTAAAATAACATGAAGCTATTCTTTCCGTTCGATCTATCATATAGTTTGTACTAGAATAACATCTTAAGACACAAATCAACCAAAACCCTAATGTCAATTAGATACTCCAATGTCACCTCAAGTATCCGTGGGTATGATTATACAATATGCATCACACAATCTCAGATTCATCTATTCAACCAACACAAAGAACTTCAAAGAGTGCCCCAAAGTTTCTACCGGAGAGTCAAGACAAAAACGTGTGCCAACCCCTATGCATAAGTTCACAAGGTCACGGAACTCGCAAGTTGATCACCAAAACATACATCAAGTGGATCACGTGAATATCCCATTGTCACCACAGATAAGCACATGCAAGACATACATCAAGTGTTCTCAAATCCTTAAAGACTCAATCCAATAAGATAACTTCAAAGGGAAAACTCAATCCATTACAAGAGAGTAGAGGGGGAGAAACATCATAAGATCCAACTATAATAGCAAAGCTCGTGATACATCAATATCGTGCCGAATCAAGAACACGAGAGAGAGCGAGAGAGAGAGAGAGAGAGAGAGATCAAACACATAGCTACTGGTACATACCCTCAGCCCCGAGGGTGAACTACTCCCTCCTCGTCATGGAGAGCGCCGGGATGATGAAGATGGCCACTGGTGAGGGATTCCCCCCTCCGGCAGGGTGCCGGGACGGGTCTAGATTGGTTTTTGGTGGCTACATAGGCTTGCGGCGGCGGAACTCCCGATCTAGGTTATTTTCTGGAGGTTTGGGTATTTATAGGAATTTTTGGCGTAGGTCTCACGTCAGGGGGGTCTCCGAGTCATCCACGAGATAGGGGACGCGCCCAAGGGGGTTGGGCGCGCCCCCACCCTCATGGACGGCTCGAGACTCTTATGGCCCAACTCTTTTACTTCGGGGGCTTCTTTTGGTCCATAAAAAATCATCAAAAATTGGCATGTCAATTGGACTCCGTTTGGTATTCCTTTTGTGTAAAACTCAAAAACAAGGAAAAATAGAAACTGACACTAGGCTCTAGGTTAATAGGTTAGTCACAAAAATAATATAAAATAACATATAAATGCATATAAAACATCCTAGATGGATAATATAATAGCATGGAACAATCAAAAATTATAGATACGTTGGAGACGTATCAAGCATCCCCAAGCTTAATTCATGCTCGTCCTCGAGTAGGTAAATGATAAAAACAAATTTTTTGATGTGGAATGCTACCTAACATAATTTTCAATGTAATTTTCTTTATTGTGGCATGAATGTTCAGATCCAAAAGATTCAAGACAAAAGTTTAATATTGACATAAAATAATAATACTTCAAGCATACTAACCAAGCAATTATGTCTTCTCAAAATAACATAGCCAAAGAAAGCTCATCCCTAAAAAATCATATAGTTTGTCTATGCTTCATTTCCGCCACACAAAATGCTCCCATCATGCAAAACCCCGATGACAAGCCAAGAAATTGTTTCATACTTAGCATTCTCAAACTTTTTCAACTTTCATGCAATATATGAGCGCGAGCCATGGACATAGCACTATGGGTGGAATAGAATGGTGGTTGTGGATAAGACAAAAAGGAGGAAGATAGTCTCACAACAACTAGGCGTATCAACGGGCTATGGAGATGCCCATCGATAGATATCGATGTGAGTGAGTAGGGATTGCCATGCAACGGATGCACTAGAGCTATAAGTGTATGAAAGCTCAACAAAAGTAACTAAGTGGGTGTGCATCCAACTTTCTTGCTCAGGAAGACCTAGGGCAATTTGAGGAAGCCCATCATTGGAATATACAAGCCAAGTTCTATAATGAAAAATCCTCACTAGTATATGACAGTGACAACATAAGAGACTCTCTATCATGAAGATCATGGTGCTACTTTGAAGCACAAGTGTGGAAAAAGGATAGTAACATTGCCCCTTCTCTCTTTTTCTCTCATTGTTGGGCCTTTTTTATGCCCTCTTTTTTTCGTCCGGAGTCTCATCCCGACTTGTGGGGGAATCATAGTCTCCATCATCCTTTCCTCACATGGGACAATGCTCTAATAATGAAGATCATCACACTTTTATTTACTTACAACTCAACAATTACAACTCGATACTTAGAACAAAATATGACTCTATGTGAATGCCTCCGGCGGTGTACCGGGATGTGCAATGAATCAAGAGTGACATGTATGAAAAAAATTATGAATGGTGGCCATGCCACAAATACGATGTCAACTACATGATCATGCAAAGCAATATGACTATGATGAAGTGTGTCATACTAAACGGAATGGTGGAAAGTTGCATGGCAATATATCTCGGAATGGCTATGGAAATGCCATAATAGGTAGGTATGGTGGCTGTTTTGAGGAAGGTAAATGATGGGTTTATGATACCGGCGAAAGTTGCGCGGCACAAGAGAGTCTAGCAATGGTGGAAGGGTGAGAGTGCGTATAATCCATGGACTCAACATTGGTCATAAAGAACTCACATACTTATTGCAAAAATCTACAAGTCATCAAAACCAAGCACTACACGCATGCTCCTAGGGGGATAGATTGGTAGGAAAAGACCATTGCTCGTCCCCGACCGCCACTCATACGGAAGACAATCAAAGAACACCTCATGCTTCAAATTTGTCACACAACAGTTATGTGACGCCCGGGTAATTAAGCTACAGTGATCCTTTGCTAATGATGCCACGTCACCTCGTTTATAGTTGCTAATCTCGAGTTAGTTCGAAACCAATTCAAATTCAAATTTAAAATATAGGCAAACGACAAAAGTTTTCAAATAATAAAACTAAAATGTTCTGGTTGTGCCAAATAATGCGTAGGTAATTATGGTGAAGAAACCACACTTGTATAAAATATGTAAATACTCAAAATGAATAAAATAGTAGCAAAAGCAATTAGTTAAATGATTATAAAATAATAAACAATTACAAATGATTTTATATTAGGTGCCAAGTTAATTGCGGTAGCGGCATAAGTATTAAAAATATTTTAGGTGCAACTTGGGTTTTTCATAAACACCGAAATTTAATTAAAACAGAAAAGAAGAAAAGAAATAAAATAAAAAAACAAACTAACAGAAAACTAAACTAAAACAAAAGAGACCCCCCACTGGACCCCTTGGCCCAACTGGGCCATGGCCCAGCCGGCCGCCCCCTGGCCTATAGGCCACCCCACACCCCCCCGAAACCCTAATCCCACCCCGTCGCCCCACTCGCCCCCCCCACTCGCTCTCCCCCTCCTCCCCGATCCAGATCGGATCGAGGGGAGTGAACCCTGACGCCGCCTCGCAGGCCCCCTCCCGCATCCTCGCGCCCCGTCCCCTCTTTCTCAGCGGCGCCCCTCGCCGCGCCTGCCGCGTCGCCCCCCCGACGCCCTGCGCCCGCCCTCCGTCGTCCGCTACTGCCTCGCCGCCCCGCCTGGGCCTCGTCGGAGCGCTCCCTCGCCGGACCTCCTCCCCTCCTCCGTCGGTCGTCCCTGGCCTCCTCCGCAACGGCTTCCTCGAGCCTTGCCGCCCCCCTGGTCTCTACTCGAACGTGAGGCCCGCCTCTCCTCTCTTCCCTCTCTGTCCGGCGTCGCCTCCCGTTCGTCCCCGTGCGCTAGCACGAGCAGCTCTGCCCCTGACCTCCCCCTCCGTGGCCGCGCTGTGCGCGCGACGCGCCTGCGCGCCCGTTGCATCCCCGACGGCTGGCCGTGCTTCGCTACTCGTCGGAGGCCGCCAGCTCGCGCCGCGCCTCCCACCATCTGCGGCCCCACGCGAACCCCGCCGCTGCTGCGCCGCTCACTGTAGTTGCGCACCGCGCTTCGCTACCCGCCTGCCGCTCGCGCCTTTGCTCGTCGCCGTCCTGCACTGCCGTCCCTCGCCGCTGCTGGCAGCTGCCGGCGCCCCGCCGGCCTCGCCCCGCCCCAGGCAGGCTGCGGCCTCCACGGGCGCCCGGCCCGCTCCCGACCCCGGGGTTCCGCCCGTTAACCCGCCCCGCAGGGTTGGCCTAGTGCCACTGACGAACGGGCCCCACGCCCTGAAAATGTTTAATAAAAAAAGGATTAAAAAACTAAATAAAAATATTAATTAATCAATTAATCAATTAATTAATTAACTTAATTAATCCTAATTAGATTAGCCTAATTAACTAGTTTCACCTAATTAACTTTCATTAATTAACATAACTAATCTGTTTAACTAAACTAATTAACCTGGTTAATTAGATAACAGACAATGACATGTGGGTCCCACTGGACCCACCTGTTTGTTTGACTGGTCAACCGACCAGTTGACCTGCTGACATCACTCTGATGTCATGCTTGCGTCATCATTCACTGTTTTGGATAATGTTGGAATTAAATATATAATTAAAATCAGAAAATGATTTAAATCTTTAGAAAATCATATCTTTTAATCCGTAACTCGGATGAAAATACTTTATACATGAAAGTTGCTCAGAACGATGAGACGAATTCGAATACGCAGCCCGTTCATCCGCCACGCATCCCTAGCATAGCGAACACGCAACTTTCCCCCTCCGGTTCGTCTGTCCGAAAACGAGAAACACCGGGGATATTTTCCCGGATGTTTTCCCCCTTCACCGGTACCACCTCGTACCGCGTTAGGTCACCCCTAGCACAACGTATTGCCGCCTCTTGCTTTGTGTTGCATTTGATTGCTCTGTTATTTATTGTGTTCCCCCTCCGTTACTCCTTTCCGGTAGACTCCGAGACCGCTGCCGATGTCCGTGTGTACGACTACGGTGTTGACGACCACTCTCTCTTGCCAGAGCAACCAGGCAAGCCCCCCCTTTGATCACCAGATATCGCCTACTCTTCTCTATACTGCTTGCATTAGAGTAGTGTAGCATGTTACTGCTTTCCATTATTCCTATCCTGATGCATAGCCTGTCCTTGCTACTACTGTTGCTACCATTACCTGCTATCCTACTACTTAGTATAGGATGCTAGTGTTCCATCAGTGGCCCTACACTCTTGTCCGTCTGCCATGCTATACTACTGGGCCGTGATCACTTCGGGAGGTGATCACGGGCATATACGATTTACTTTACACAGTTACATTACCTGTGATACTGTTCGGAGATGGGGGCTGAAGGGGCAGGTGGCTCCATCCCGGTAGAGGTGGGCCTGGGTTCCCGACGGCCCCCGACGGTTACTTTGAGGCGGAGCGACAGGGCAGGTTCAGACCACCTAGGAGAGAGGTGGGCCTGGCCCTAGTCGGCGTTCGCGGATACTTAACACGTTTAACGAGATCTTGGTATTTGATCTGAGTCTGGCTACTGGCCTATACGCACTAACCATCTACGTGGGAGTAGTTATGGGTATCCCGGCGTCATGGTATCAGCCGAAGCCTTCGTGACGTTAGCAACGGAGCGGCGCGCGCCGGATTGGACTGGAACGCCACTAGGCTAGGTCTGCTTCCCGGCCGCCCACGCAACGTGCAGGTGTGCTAAGGGCGATGGGCCCAGACCCCTGGGCGCTTAGGTTTAGACCGGCGTGCTGACCTCTCTGTTGGTCTAGGTGGGGCTGCGACGTGTTGATCTTCCGAGGCCGGGCATGACCCAGGAAAGTGTGTCCGGCCAAATGGGATCGAGCGTGTTGGGTTATGTGGTGCACCCCTGCAGGGAAGTTAATCTATTCGAATAGCCGTGATCTTCGGTAACAGGACGACTTGGAGTTGTACCTTGACCTTATGACAACTAGAACCGGATACTTAATAAAACACACCCTTCCAAGTGCCAGATACAACCGGTGATCGCTCTCTCACAGGGCGACGAGGGGAGGATCATCGGTTAGGATTATGCTATGCGATGCTACTTGGAGGACTTCAGTCTACTCTCTTCTACATGCCGCAAGACGGAGGCTGCCAGAAGCGTAGTCTTCGAAAGGATTAGTTATCCCCCTCATATTCTGGCATTCTGCAGTTCAGTCCACATATGATACCCTTATTCCATTTGATACCCATGCATATGTAGTGTAGCTCCTTGCTTGCGAGTACTTTGGATGAGTACTCACGGTTGCTTTCTCCCCCTTTTCCCCCTTTTCCTTTCATTCTGGTTGTCGCAACCAGATGCTGGAGTCCAGGAGCCAGACGCCACCTTCGACGACCCCCTGCTACACCGGAGGTGCCTACTACTACGTGATGCCCGCTGACGACGACCAGGAGTAGTTAGGAGGATCCCAGGCAGGAGGCCTGCGCCTCTTTCGATCTGTATCCCAGTTTGTGCTAGCCTTCTTAAGGCAAACTTGTTTAACTTATGTCTGTACTCAGATATTGTTTCTTCCGCTGACTCGTCTATGATCGAGCTCTTGTATTCGAGCCCTCGAGGCCCCTGGCTTGTAATATGATGCTTGTATGACTTATTTTATTTGTAGAGTTGTGTTGTGATATCTGCCCGTTTGTCCCTGACCTTGATCGTACACGTTTGCGTGAATGATTAGTGTACGATTGAATCGGGGGCGTCACAAGTTACCATACGTGCATGCTACGGGACTTGCAAACCTCAACACAAGTATTTCTCAA
This sequence comes from Triticum urartu, assembly GCF_003073215.2. NCBI lineage: Eukaryota > Viridiplantae > Streptophyta > Magnoliopsida > Poales > Poaceae > Triticum > Triticum urartu. The sequence continues at coordinate 77,636,004 of NC_053027.1, read as the reverse complement.
TTTCACAATTACTCAACTAGCACGACTCTAATATCACCACCTTTATATCTCAAAACATTTATCAATTATCAAACTATTCAATGCACTCTATATGAGAGTTTTTGTTATACCCATCTTGAATGCCCATCATATTAGGACTAATTTTATAACCAAAGCTAATTACATGCTGTTCTAAAAGACTCTAAAAATAATATAAGTGAAGCATGAGAGATTAATAATTTCTATAAAATAAAACCACCACCGTGCTTAAGAATATATAAGTGAAGCACTAGAGCAAAATTATCTAGCTCAAAAGATATAAGTGAAGCACATAGAGTATTCTAATAAATTCCGATTCATGTGTGTCTCTCCCAAAAGGTGTGTACAGCAAGGATGACTGTGATAAACTAAAAAGCAAAGACTCAAATCATACAAGACGCTCCAAGCAAAACACATATCATGTGGTGAATAAAAATATAGCCTCAAGTAAAGTTACCGATAGACGAAGACGAAAGAGGGGATGCCTTCCGGGGCATCCCCAAGCTTAGGCTTTTGGTTGTCCTTGAATTTTACCTTGGGGTGCCTTGGGCATCCCAAGATTAGGCTCTTGCCACTCCTTGTTCCAAAATCCATCAAATCTTTACCAAAAAACTTGAAAACTTCAGAACACAAAACTCAACAGAAAATCTCATGTGCTCCGTTAGTATAAGAAAGCAAACCACCACTTTAATGTACTGTAATTAACTCATTCTTTATTTATATTGGTGTTAAACCTACTATATTCCAATTTCTCTATGGTTCATACCCCCCGATACTACCAATAGATTCATCAAAATAAGCAAACAACACACGAAAAACAGAATCTGTCAAAAAGGAACCGTTTGTAGCAATCTGGAGGTTTCATATACTTTTGTAACTCCAAAAATTCTAAAAAATTATAACGACCTAAATAATTTGTATATTGATCCACTGCAATTGGAATTGGTATTTTATCGCTCTCTGGTAAAAAATATAATTATTTTCGTGAGCGCATAATTTCTCTTTTTATCAGCAAGATCAAACAACTATCACCGTAAGTTATCCCAAAGGTCTTACTTGGCACTTTATTGAAACAAAAGCTATAAAACATGATTACAACAATAGCTTAATCATGTGAACACACAAAAAAGTAGGTAAAAGTGTTGGGTTGTCTCCCAACAAGCGATTTTCTTTAATGCCTTTTAGCTAGGCATGATGATTCAATGATGCTCACATAAAAGATAAGATTGGAAACATAAAGAGAGCATCATGGAGAATATAACTAGCACATTTAAGCCTAAACCGCTTCCTATGCATAGGGATTTTGTGAGCAAACAACTTGTGGGAACAAGAATCAACTTGCATAGGAAGGTAAAACAAGGATAACTTCAAGATTTTCAACACATAGAGAGGAAACTTGATATTATTACAATTCCTACAAGCACATATTCCTCCCTCATAATAATTTTCAGTAGCATCATGAATGAATTCAACAATATAACTATCACGTAAAGCATTCTTTTCATGATCTACAAGCATAGAGTTTTTATTACTCTCCACATAAGCAAATTTCTTCTCATGAGTAGTAGTGGGAGCAAACTCAACAAAATAACTATCATGTGAGGCATAATCCAATTGAAAATTAAAATCAAGATGACAAGTTTCATGGTTATCATTGTTCTTTATAGCATACATGTCATCACAATAATCATGATAGCTAGCAACTTTGTTCTCATAATCAATTGGAACCTCTTCTGAAATAGTGGATTCATCACTAAATAAAGTCATGACCTCTCTGAAACTACTTTCATCAACATAATCATCATAAAAAGGAGGCATGCTATCATCATAATAAATTTGCTCATCAAAACTTGGGGGACTAAAAATATCATCTTCATCAAACATAACACTGATACGTCTCCGTCGTATCTACTTTTCCAAACACGTTTTCCCTTGTTTTGGACTCTAACTTGCATGATTTGAATGGAACTAACCCGGACTGACGCTGTTTTCAGCAGAATTGCCATGGTGTTATTTTTGTGCAGAAATAAAAGTTCTCGGAATGACCTGAAAATTAACAGAGATTATTTTTGGAATATATAAAAAATACTGGCGGAAAAATCCACGCCAGGGGTCCCACATCTTGTCCACGAGGGTGGGGCGTGCCCCCTGCCTTGTGGGCCCCCTGATGCTCCACCGACGTCCATCCTGACTCCATATATTCACGTTCGGGGATAAAAAAATCAGAGAGAAGGATTCATCGCATTTTATGATACGGAGCCGCCGCCAAGCCCTAAACTCTCTCGGGAGGGCTGATCTAGAGTCCGTTCGGGGCTCCGGAGAGGGGAATCCGTCGCCATCGTCATCATAAACCTTCCTCCATCACCAATTTCATGATGCTCACCGCCGTGCGTGAGTAATTTCATCGTAGGCTTGCTGGATGGTGATGGGTTGGATGAGATTTATCATGTAATCGAGTTAGTTTTGTTAGGGTTTGATCCCTAGTATCCATTATGTTCCGAGATTGATGTTGCTATGACTTTGCTATGCTTAATTCTTGTCACTAGGGCCCGAGTGCCATGATTTCAGATCTGAACCTATTATGTTTTCATGAATATATGTGAGTTTTTGATCCAATCTTGCAAGTCTATAGTCACCTATTATGTGTTACGATCCGTTAACCCCGAAGTGACAATAATCGGGATACTTACCGGTGATGACCGTAGTTTGAGGAGTTCATGTATTCACTATGGGTTAATGCTCTGGTCCGGTACTCTATTAAAAGGAGGCCTTAATATCCCTTAGTTTCCAATAGGACCCCGCTGCCACGGGAGGGTAGGACAAGAGATGGCATGCAAGTTCTTTTCCATAAGCACGTATGACTATATTCGGAATACATGCCTACATTGCATTGATGAACTGGAGCTAGTTCTGTGTCACCCTATGTTATAACCGTTGCATGAGGAATCGCATCCGACATAATTATCCATCACCGATCCATTGCCTACGAGCTTTTCATATATTGATCTTCGCTTATTTACTTTTCCGTTGCTACTATTACAATCACTATAAAATAGAAAAAATACTTTTTCTACCGTTACCACTACTATCATATTACTTTGCTACTAAATACCTTGCTGCAGATATTAAGTTTCCTGGTGTGGTTGAATTAACAACTCAGCTGCTAATACTTGAGAATATTCTTTGGCTCCCCTTGTGTCGAATCAATAAATTTTGGTTGAATACTCTACCCTCGAAAACTGTTGCGATCCCCTATACTTGTGGGTTATCAAGACTATTTTCTGGCGCCGTTGCCGGGGAGCATAGCTCTATTCTTTGAGTCACTTGGGATTTATATCTGTTGATCACTATGAAGAATTTGAAAGATCAAAGAACCAGGTTTTTTCCCTTAACTACGAGGGGAGGTAAGGAACTGCCATCTAGCTCTGCACTTGATTCAACTTCTGTTTTGAGTAAACTTGCGACACCTACACCTGCTATTCATTCTGATATGTCGCATGTTATTGATGATGCCACTTATGCTTTGCATGATACTTATGATGAAACTACTTCTATGCTTGATAATACTGTGCCACTAGGTGAATTTCTTGATGAACAACTTGCTAGGGTTAGAGAGAATGAAATTATTGAAACTGATAATATTGATGAAAGTGATGATGAAGATTCTCCTCCTAGATATGAATTGCCTGTTGTGCCTGAGGGTTATGTTATGGATGAAGAAACTGCTAGAGACTTCTTAGCTTGCAATGATAGATCTAATCTTAAGAAATTATTAGCTAAGCTTAAAGAAAAGTCTTTGAATGCTAGAATGAAATATGACCCTGCTTTTGCTACTTCACCTATCTTTATTTCTGATAAGGATTATGATTTCTTTGTCGATCCTGAGTTAATTACTTTGGTTGAATCTGATCCTTTTTATGGCTATGAATCTGAAACTGTTGTGGCACCTCTTACTAAATTAAATGATATAGCCACCCAGTTTACTCATGATGAGAAAACTCGCTATTACTTTATCCTTAAGTTGTTTTCGTTCTCATTAAAGGGTGATGCTAAAACATGGTTTAAATTCTCTTGATCCTGGTTGTGTGCTTAGTCCCCAGGATATGATTTATTACTTCTCTGCTAAATATTTCCCTGCTCATAAGAAACAAGCTGCTTTAAGGGAAATATATAATTTTGTGTAACTTGAAGAAGAGAGTCTCCCACAAGCTTGGGGGAGGCTTCTCCAATTACTTAATGCTTTGCCTGATCATCCTCTCAAGAAAAATGAAATACTTGATATCTTTTATAACGGACTAACCGATGCTTCCAGAGACTACCTGGATAGTTGTGCTGGTTGTGTTTTCAGGGAAAGAACTGTTGATCAAGCTGAATTGCTATTGAATAATATGTTGAGTAATGAAAATGATTGGACACTTCCTGAACTAACTCCTAAGACAACTCCGAAGAAAAGGGGTATTCTATTTCTCAGTCCTGAAAATATGCAAGAGGCAAAGAAATCTATGAAAGAAAAAGGTATTAAAGCTGAAGATGTTAAGAATTTACCACCTATTGAAGAAATACATGGTCTTGATAACCCGACACAGGTAGTAAAGGTAAATTCTCTCTATAGATTTGATGAAGGTGATATTCCTCGTTATAAGTCTGCTAGCCAATGCTTAGATGAGTTTGATAATTTTATTGTTAAACAAGAAAACTTCAATGCTTATGTTGGTAGACAATTGAAATGTAATGCTGATATGCTTGAACACTTGAGTGATTATATGTCTAGAGTTAAAGGTGAACTTAAACTTATTAGTAAACATGCTTCTATGGTTACCACTCAAGTAGAACAAGTACTTAAGGCTCAGAATGATTTGCTCAGTGAATTAAATAATAAGAAAAATGATAATGTTGTTACAGTTATGACTAGAGGGGGTAAAATGACTCAGGAACCTTTGTATCCTGAGGGCCATCCTAAGAGAATTGAGCAAGATTCCCAGAGAACTAATGTTGATGCACCTAGTTCTTCTTCTAAGAAGAAGAAGAAGAAGAAGAAAAATGATAGGACTTTGCATGCTTCTAGTGAACCCGTTGTAGACACACCTGAGAACCCAATGATATTTCTATTTCTGATGCTGAAACACAATCTGGTAATGAACATGAACCTAGTGATAATGTTAATGATGATGTTCATGTTGATGCTCAACCTAGCAATGATAATGATGTAGAGATTGAACCTGCTGTTGATCTTGATAACCCACAATCAAAGAATCAACATTATGATAAGAGAGACTTTGTTGCTAGGAAGCACGGTAAAGACAGAGAACCATGGGTTCAGAAACCCATGCCTTTTCCTCCTAAACCATCCAAGAAAAAGGATGATGAGGATTTTGAGCGCTTTGCTGAAATGATTAGACCTATCTTTTTGCGTATGCGTTTGACTGATATGCTTAAAATGAATCCTTATGCTAAATACATGAAGGATATTTTTATTAATAAAAGAAAGATACCGGAAGCTGAAATTTCCACCATGCTTGCTAATTATACTTTTAAGGGTGGAATACCAAACAAACTTGGAGATCCAGGAGTACCAACTACACCATGCTCCATTAAAAGAAACTATGTTAAAACTGGTTTATGTGATCTTGGAGCCGGTGTGTTATGCCTCTCTCTTTATATCGTAGACTTGATTTGAATAAGTTGACACCTAGTGAAATATCTTTCCAAATGGCTGATAAATTAACTGCTATACCTGTCGGTATTTGTGAGGATGTGCCTGTTGTGGTTGCAAACATTACTACTTTAACGGACTTTGTTATTCTTGATATTCCCGAGGACAATAGTATGTCGATTATCCTTGGAAGAACCTTCTTGAATACTGCAGGGGCTGTTACTGATTGCAACAAAGGCAATGTCACTTTTCATGCTAATGGTAATGAGCATATGGTACACTTTCCGAGGAAAGAACCTCAAGTTCACAGTATCAATTCTATTGGAAAAATTTCAACGATTACTATTGGAGGTTTTGAATTTCCTCTTCCTACTGCCAAGAAGAAATATGATATTCTTATTATAGGGGATGTGCATATCCCCGTTGTGGTAACCTAGTGTTATTCGAAATTTCTCCGGTTTCATGCGATTCGGAATGAGTTTGTTAACAAGACTTGATCAACCTTGTTAGTGGATTCCTTTTGATGAGCATGGGATGGATGAAGTTAGAAAGCACAACTTTCTGTACCCTCTTTTTACTTTCTATTATTTATATTAAATAAAGCAAAAATAGTATTTTCTGTCTGTTTTCTGAATTATCCTTGCAATAAAAAATACCCCGAAAATAAAAGTTCTCCAAATGCCCTGAAAATGAAATATGATTTTTCCAGAATATTTAAGAATTATTGGCATTGAGAACACACTAGGGGGACCCACCATGTGCCCACGAGGGTGGAGGGCACGCCCTACCCCCTAGGCGCGCCCCCTGCCTCGTGGACCCCACGTGGGTTCCCTCCACTTATCCTTGCACCCACACACTTTCTCTTGCTCCAGAAAAAATCATTCACCAGCTCAAACCCGAGTTCTAGCTCATCTTGCTGCCCTTTTCAATCTCCTTGCTCAAAGCTCCATTCACAAAACTGCTTTGGGGGATTGTTCTTCGATAGGTGACTCCTCCAATGGTCTAATTAGTTTTTGTTCTAGTGCTTTATTTATTGCAAATTTTTGCTGCTTAGGTGAACCTGTTCTTGAGCTTGCATGTCAAATTTATGTGGTCAAAAGTAGTTTTAATGCATGATATAGCCTCTAGACACTAGTAGGAGCAGTTGCTATCAATCTTGTTGAGTTTGGTTCACTTTTATTTTTAAGTTACTAAAATTTTCAGAAAAAGATGAAGATATTCTTGAGGGGCTCATCGAGCCGAAGCTCTAAGGATAAGCAAAGTGAAGAGAATAAGAAGCCCAAGTATAATCTCCCTCGTACTGCGGAGGTTCGGCCGTGTGAATGGCCTTGCGATGAGTTCTTAAGAGAAGCCGGGATTTATGAAGGTTTTTATTATTTGGCTGAGAACGCAGGCCTCACCGACTTCTTGCACGACCAGTGCGAATAGTATCTCTTACTCACCAATATTTTCGTGCAAAATTTTCATTTCCATGCTAGGAGATCACCACCTTCAGTGGAATTTTATTTATATGATGAGCATAAGGAGATGTCACTTTATGATTTTTGCCGGATTTGTAGGATACCTTTTGAGGGCAGCATAGAGGAACCACATCGTAATGATGTGGAGGGATTTATTGATACAATTGTTGTAGGGGGAACGAGGAAAGTTTTCGATGCAAGAATCACTAGCATACATTTTCCTGTTCTACATTACTTTGCAATATTTGCTAGTAGATGCTTAATTGGTCGCGGGAACTGTGGAAATCTTAGTGCCCCTGATATTGTTATTTTGTGCCATGCTTTGTTTCGTGATACCACTTTCAGTTTAGGTGCTATTGTTGCTAAACGGTTAAATCTGAACCGTACAAAGGGTCCCATCCTAGGAGGCATCTTCGCCTCGCGCCTTGCTGCACACTTTAACATACCTATTAGGCATTTTGAGAAAGAGGAGAAGTTGTTGCCTCATATTTTTCTAGATTATAAGAGCATGGTAGCACATGATTTTATTGATAAGCATAAGAAGAAGATGCTTAACTATAGACTGATATTTGATAAGAAACACTTTGAGACTATTACCCTGCCTGCTCCTTCTTTGTTCAACATATTTTCAGGCACATACCTTGTTTTACCGGAGGCCGTTTAGGCATACCAGAGCCTGATATCAGCTCCAAAGCCAGAGACACTATCTGATCCTCACCGTTAGTCTGTTTATTAGTGGGATTCGGAGGAGATCGCTAACCAGTGGCACCCCGAGGACCCTCCTCAGTACACCGGAGAGGGCAATTTGATCCGTGGCCATAGACCAACTTAGGCCAAAAGCCTAAGCTTGGGGAGTACGTATTTCTCACCGACATTACATTCATGTACACACACTCATTGCCAGTTGTTGGTGCTCATACTTTTTCATTGTATAATCCATGCTAGTTTATTTTCTTTTTAAGCTTTCTTCTTGTGTGTTTGGAAAACCTTAAGAAAAAACAAAAAAAATTAGTTGTAGCTTTTAGCTAGTTTACTTTCCATACCTGTAGTAGTAGTAATTAAAAAGAAAACCCAAAAATATTTCTTGTTCTTCTTTTGCTTGTTGGGAGCTTTCCCGTGTAAATAGTTTTTTTTTCTTTTCTTTGGGGGTCGAGAGGAGAAGACCATGATGAAAATGTTGAGTGGCTCTCTTATGCATTATTGTTGATCTAACAAAGAGCCCATATTACCTTGTCCTCTCCCATGTATTGAATGCTTGTAGATTCCAGCTTAGTCCAATGCACGTGCACTATTATTATTATTATCCACACCGTTCGGTCGTGCAAGTGAAAGGCAATAATGACGATATATGATGAACTGATTGAGATGAGAAAAGCTGGTATGAACTCGACCTCTCTTGTTTTTGTAAATATGATTAGTTCATCGTTCATGATTCAACCTATTATGAATGAAACATGTTTGCAATGACAACTAGAGATTATAGTTGCTCATGCCATGCTTAATTTTCTAGGAGTTTATAATGGTTTACCTTGCGTGCCAACATGCTATTAAAATGGTTGTGATGTGGTATGAGAGGGTGGTATCCTCCTTTGAACGATTCGAGTGGCTTGACTTGGCACATGTTCACGCATGTAGTTGAAACAAAATCAACATAGCCTCCATGATATTTATGTTCATGGTGAATTATATCCTACTCATGCTTGTATTCAGTGTTGATTAATTTTAATGCATGTTCATGACTGTTGTCGCTCTCTAGCTGGTCGCTTCCTGGTCTCTTTCTAGCCTTCACTTGTACTAAGCGGGAATACTGCTTGTGCATCCAATTCCATAAACCCCAAAATTTATTCCATATGTGTCCACCATACCTTCCTATATACGGTATCTACCTGCCGTTCCAAGTAAATTTGTATGTGCCAAACTCTAAACCTTCAAATAAAAATTTTGTTTTGTATGCTCGAATAGCTCATGTATCAACTAGGGTTGTCTGTATCTTCCATGCTAGGCGGGTTATTCTCAAGAGGAGTGGACTCCGCTCCTCACTCACGAGAAAATGGTTGGTCATCGGGATGCCCAGTCCCATGCTCAAATCAAATCAAAATAATTGCAAACAAAACTTCCCCAGGATTGTTGTTAGTTGGAGGCACCCGTTGTTTCGGGCAAGCCATGGATTGATGCTTCTTGGTGGTGGGGGAGTATAAACTTTACCATTCTGCTTGGGAACCGCCTATAATGTGTGTAGCATGGAAGATATCGAGATCTCTCGGTTGTTATGTTGACAATGAAAGTATACCACTCAAAATATTATTCATCTCTATTTCAAAACCGAGCTCTGGCACCTCTACAAATCCCTGCTTTCCTCTGCGCAGGGCCTATCTATTTACTTTTATGTTGAGTCATCACCCTCTTATTAAAAGCACCAGTTGGAGAGCACCGCTGTTATTTGCATGTATTACTGTCAGTTTACATTGAATATGACTTGACTGGATCTCCTTTACCATGAATTACAATTTCCAGTTAGTCCTTGATCTTTAAAGGTGCTCTACATTTATGTTTTGCGGTCTCAGAAAGGGCTAGCGAGATACCATCTTGTTATATCATATTATGATTGATTTGAGAAAGTGTTGTCATCCAAGATTTATTATTATTGCTCGCTAGTTGATTATGTCATTGATATGAGTAAACATGAGACCTAAATGTTATTGTGAATATGGTTAGTTCATAATCTTTGCTGAAAACTTGAATGCTGGCTTTACATATTTACAACAACAAGAGCAAACCGAGTTTGTAAAAGTTTTTCTTTATCACTTTCAGTTTGTCAACTGAATTGCTTGAGGACAAGCAAAGGTTTAAGCTTGGTGGAGTTGATACGTCTCCGTCGTATCTACTTTTCCAAACACTTTTGCCCTTGTTTTGGACTACAACTTGCATGATTTGAATGGAACTAACCCGCACTGACACTGTTTTCAGCAGAATTGCCATGGTGTTATTTTTGTGCAGAAATAAAAGTTCTTGGAATGACCTGAAAATCAACGGAGATTATTTTTGGAATATATAAAAAATAATGGCGGAAGAATCCACATCAAGGGGCCCACACCTTGTCCACGAGGGTGGGGGCGCGCCTACCCCCTGGGCGCGTCCCCTGCCTCGTGGGCCCCCTAATGCTCCACCGACGTCCATCCTGACTCCATATATTCATGTTCGGGGAGAAAAAAAATTAGAGAGAAGGATTTATCGCGTTTTACGATACGGAGCTGCCGCCAAGCCCTAAACTCTCTCGGGAGGGCTGATCTGGAGTCCGTTCGGGGCACCGGAGAGGGGAATCCGTCGCCAACGTCATCATCAACCTTCCTCCATCACCAATTTCATGATGCTCACCGCCGTGCGTGAGTAATTCCATCGTAGGCTTGCTGGACGGTGATGGGTTGGATGAGATTTATCATGTAATCGAGTTAGTTTTGTTAGGGTTTGATGCCTAGTATCCATTATGTTCCGAGATTGATGTTGCTATGACTTTGCTATGCTTAATGCTTGTCACCAGGGCCCGAGTGCCATGATTTTAGATCTGAACCTATTATGTTTTCATGAATATAAGTGAGTTCTTGATCCCATCTTGCAAGTCTATAGTCACCTATTAGGTGTTATGATCCGTTAACCCCGAAGTGACAATAATCGGGATACTTACTGGTGATGACCGTAGTTTGAGGAGTTCATGTATTCACTATGTGTTAATGCTTTGGTCTGGTACTCTATTAAAAGGAGGCCTTGATATCCCTTAGTTTCCAATAGGACCCCGCTGCCACGGGAGGGTAGGACAAAAGATGTCATGCAAGTTCTTTTCTATAAGCACGTATGACTATATTCGGAATACATGCCTACATTGCATTGATGAATTGGAGCTAGTTCTGTGTCACCCTATGTTATAACCATTGCATGAGGAATCGCATCCGACATAATTATCCATCATTGATCCATTGCCTACGAGCTTTTCATATATTGATCTTCGCTTATTTACTTTTCCGTTGCTACTGTTACAATCACTATAAAACCAAAAATATTACTTTTGCTACCGTTGCCACTACCATCATATTACTTTGCTACTAAATACCTTGCTGCAGATATTAAGTTTCCAGGTGTGGTTGAATTGACAACTCAGCTGCTAATACTTGAGAATATTCTTTGGCTCCCCTTGTGTCGAATCAATAAATTTGGGTTGAATACTCTACCCTCGAAAACTGTTGCGATCCCCTATACTTGTGGGTTATCAAGCATCCCCAAGCTTGTGGCTTTGCATATCATTAGCATCATGGATATTCAAAGAATTCATACTAACAACATTGCAATCATGCTCATCATCAAAAGATTTAGTGCCAAACATTTTAATACCTTCTTCTTCTAACACTTTGGCACAATTATCGGAATCCTTATTTTCATGAAAGACATTAAAAAGATGAAGCGTATGAGTGCAATATGGATGGTAGATATAGGTTTTTGTAATCTGAAAATATAAAAACAGCAAGGTAGCAAGTGGTAAAAGTGAGCGAAAACGGTATAGCAATGCGTTGAAACAAGGCCTAGGGTTCATACTTTCACTAGCGCAAGTTCTCTCAACAATAATAACATAATTGGATCATATAACTATCCGTCAACATGCAACAAAGAGCACTCCAAAGTCACTAGTAGCAGAGAACAAACTAAGATATTATTGTAGAGTACGAAACCACCTCAAAGTTATCCTTTCTGATCGGTCTATTCAAGAGTCCGTAGTAAAATAACACGAAGCTATTCTTTCCGTTCGATCTATCCTAGAGTTCGTACTAGAATAACACCTTAAGACACAAATCGACCAAAACCCTAATGTCACCTAGATACTCCAATGTCACCTCAAGTATCCGTGGGTATGATTATACGATATGCATCACACAATCTCAGATTCATCTATTCAACCAACACAAAGAACTTCAAAGAGTGCCCCAAAGTTTCTACCGAAGAGTCAAGACGAAAACGTGTGCCAAACCCTATGCATAAGTTCACAAGGTCACGGAACTCGCAAGTTGATCACCAAAACATACATCAAGTGGATCACGTGAATATCCCATTGTCACCACAGATAAGCACATGCAAGACATACATCAAGTGTTCTCAAATCCTTAAAGACTCAATCCAATAAGATAACTTCAAAGGGAAAACTCAATCCATTACAAGAGAGTAGAGGGGGAGAAACATCATAAGATCCAACTATAATAGCAAAGCTCGTGATACATCAAGATCGTGCCGAATCAAGAACACGAGAGAGAGCGAGCGAGAGAGAGAGAGAGATCAAACACGTAGCTACTGGTACATACCCTCAGCCCCGAGGGTGAACTACTCCCTCCTCGTCATGGAGAGCGTCGGGATGATGAAGATGGCTATCGGTGAGGGATTCCCCCCTCCGGCAGGGTGCTGGAATGGGTCTAGATTGGTTTTCGGTGGCTACAGAGGCTTGTGGCGGCGGAACTCCTGATCTAGGTTATTTTATGGAGTTTGGGCATTTATAGGAATTTTTGGCGTCGGTCTCACATCAGGGGGGTCTCTGAGTCGTCCATGAGATAGGGGGCGCGCCCAGGGGGGTAGGGCGCGCCCCCACCCTCGTGGATGGCTCGGGACTCTTCTGGCCCAACTCTGTTACTTCGGGGGCTTCTTTTGGTCCATAAAAAATCATCAAAAATTGGCAAGTCAATTGGACTCCATTTGGTATTCCTTTTTCTGTAAAACTCAAAAACAAGGAAAAACAGAAAATGGCATTGGGCTCTAGGTTAATAGGTTAGTCCCCAAAATAATATAAAATAGCATATAAATGCATATAAAACATCCTAGATGGATAATATAATATCATGGAACAATCAAAAATTATAGATACGTTGGAGACATATCAAGCATCCGCAAGCTTAATTCCTGCTCGTCCTCGAGTAGGTAAATGATAAAAACAAATTTTTTGATGTGGAATGCTACCTAACATAATTTTCGATGTAATTTTCTTTATTATGGCATGAATGTTGAGATCCAAAAGATTCAAGACAAAAGTTTAATATTGACATAAAAAATAATACTTCAAGCATACTAACCAAGCAATTATGTCTTCTCAAAATAACATAGCCAAAGAAAGCTCATCCCTACAAAATCATATAGTTTGGCTATGCTTCATTTCCGCCACACAAAATGCTCCCATCATGCAAAACCCCGATGACAAGCCAAGCAATTGTTTCATACTTAGAATTCTCAAACTTTTTCAACTTTCACGCAATATATGAGCGCGAGCCATGGACATAGCACTATGGGTGGAATAGAATGGTGGTTGTGGAGAAGACAAAAAGGAGGAAGATAGTCTCACAACAACTAGGCGTATCAACGGGCTATGGAGATGCCCATCGATAGATATCGATGTGAATGAGTAGGGATTGCCATGCAACGGATGCACTAGAGCTATAAGTGTATGAAAGCTCAACAAAAGTAACTAAGTGGGCGTGCATCCAACTTGCTTGCTCAGGAAGACCTAGGGAAATTTGAGGAAGCCCATCATTGGAATATACAAGCCAAGTTCTATAATGAAAAATTCTCACTAGTATATGAAAGTGACAACACAAGAGACTCTCTATCATGAAGATCATGGTGCTACTTTGAAGCACAAGTGTGGAAAAAGGATAGTAACATTGCCCCTTCTCTCTTTTTCTCTCATTTTGGGCCTTTTTTATGCCCTCTTTTTTTCGTCCGGAGTCTCATCCCGACTTGTGGGGGAATCATAGTCTCCATCATCCTTTCCTCACATGGGACAATGCTCTAATAATGAAGATCATCACACTTTTATTTACTTACAACTCAACAATTACAACTCGATACTTAGAACAAAATATGACTCTATGTGAATGCCTCCGGCGGTATACTGGGATGTGCAATGAATCAAGAGTGACATGTATGAAAAAATTTATGAATGGTGGCCATGCCACAAATACGATGTCAACTACATGATCATGCAAAGCAATATGACTATGATGAAGTGTGTCATAATAAATGGAACAGTGGGAAGTTGCATGGAAATATATCTCAGAATGGCTATGGAAATGCCATAATAGGTAGGTATGGTGTCTGTTTTGAGGAAGGTGAATGATGGGTTTATGGTACCGGCGAAAGTTGCACGACACAAGAGAGGCTAGCAATGGTGGAAGGGTGAGAGTGCGTATAATCCATGGATTCGACATTAGTCATAAAGAAATCACATACTTATTGCAAAAATCTACAAGTCATCAAAACCAAGCACTACACGCATGCTCCTAGAGGGATAGATTGGTAGGAAAATACCATCACTCGTCCCCGACCGCCACTCACAAGGAAGGCAATCAAAGAACACCTCATGCTTCAAATTTGTCACACAACGGTCACCATGCGTGCATGCTACGGGACTTGCAAAACTCAACACAGGTATTTTTCAATTTCACAATTACTCAACTAGAACGACTCTAATATCACCACCTTTATATCTCAAAACAATTATCAAGTATCAAACTATTCAATGCACTCTATATGAGAGTTTTTATTATACCCATCTTGAATGCACATCATATTAGGACTAATTTTGTAACCAAAGCAAATTACCATGCTGTTCTAAAAGAAACTCAAAATAATATAAGTGAAGCATGAGAGAATAATAATTTCTATAAAATAAAACCACCACCGTGCTTAAGAAGATATAAGTGAAGCACTAGAGCAAAATTATCTAGCTCAAAAGATATAAGTGAAGCACATAGAGTATTCTAATAAATTCCGATTCGTGTGTGTCTCTCCCAAAAGGTGTCTACAGAAAGGATGATTGTGATAAACTAAAAAGCAAAGTCTCAAATCATACAAGATGCTCCAAGCAAAACACATATCATGTGGTGAATAAAAATACAGCCTCAAGTAAAGTTACCGGTAGACGAAGACGAAAGAGGGGATGCCTTCCGGGGCATCCTCAAGCTTAGGCTTTTGGTTGTCCTTAAATTTTACCTTGGGGTGCCTTGGGAATCCCCAAGCTTAGGCTATTGCCACTCCTTGTTCCAAAATCTATCAAATCTTTACCCAAAAACTTGAAAACTTTACAACACAAAACTCAACACAAAATCTCATGAGCTTTGTTAGTATAAGAAAGCGAACCACCACTTTAATGTACTGTAATTAACTCATTATTTATTTATATTGGTGTTAAACCTATAGTATTCCAACTTCTATATGGTTCATACCCCCTGATACTACCCATAGATTCATCAAAATAAGCAAACAACACACGAAAAACAGAATCTGTCAAAACAGAACAGTCTGTAGCAATCTGAAGGCTTTGAATACTTTTGTAACTCCAAAAATTCTGAAAAATTTGTAAGACCTAAATAATTTTTATATTGATCTATTTCAATTGGAATTGGTATTTTATCGCTCTCTGGTAAAAAATGATAATTATTTTCGTGAGCGCATACTTTCTGTTTTTATCAGCAAGATCAAACAACTATCACCGTAAGTTATCCCCAAAGGTCTTACTTGGCACTTTATTGAAACGAAAGCTATAAAACATGATTACAACAGTATCTTAATCATGTGAACACATAAAAACAGTAGGTAAAAGTGTTGGGTTGTCTCCCAACAAGCGCTTTCCTTTAATGCCTTTTAGCTAGGCATGATGATTCAATGATGCGGACATAAAAGATAAGATTTGAAACATAAAGAGAGCATCATGGAGAATATAACTAGCACATTTAAGCCTAACCCGCTTCCTATGCATAGGGATTTTGTGAGCAAACAACTTGTGGGAACAAGAATCAGCTTGCATAGGAAGGTAAAACAAGGATAACTTCAAGATTTTCAACACATAGAGAGGAAACTTGATATTATTACAATTCCTACAAGCACATATTCCTCCCTCATAATAATTTTCAGTAGCATCATGAATGAATTCAACAATATAACTATCACATAAATCATTCTTTTCATGATCTACAAGCATATAATTTTTATTACTCTCCACATAAGCAAATTTCTTCTCATGAATAGTAGTGGGAGCAAACTCTACAAAATAACTATCATGTGAGGCATAATCCAATTGAAAATTAAAATCAAGATGACAAGTTTCATGGTTATCATTGTTCTTTATAGCATACATGTCATCACAATATTCATCATAGATGAAGGAAATATGCCCTAGAGGCAATAATAAAGTTATTATTTATTTCCTTATATCATGATAAAAGTTTATTATTCATGCTAGAATTGTATTAACCGGAAACATAATACATGTGTGAATACATAGACAAACAGAGTGTCACTAGTATGCCTCTACTTGACTAGCTCGTTAATCAAAGATGGTTATGTTTCCTAACCATGGACAAAGAGTTGTCATTTGATTAACGGGATCACATCATTAGTTGAATGATATGATTGACATGACCCATTCCATTAGCTTAGCACCCGATCGTTTAGTATGTTGTTATTGCTTTCTTCATGACTTATACATGTTCCTATGACTATGAGATTATGCAACTCCCGTTTGCCGGAGGAACACTTTGTGTGCTACCAAACGTCACAACGTAACTGGGTGATTATAAAGGAGCTCTACAAGTGTCTCCAAAGGTACATGTTGGGTTGGCGTATTTCGAGATTAGGATTTGTCACTCCGATTGTCGGGGAGGTATCTCTCGGCCCTCTCGGTAATGCACATCACTGAAGCCTTGCAAGCATTGCAACTAATGAGTTAGTTGCGGGATGATGTATTACGGAACGAGTAAAGAGACTTGCCGGTAATGAGATTGAACTAGGTATTGGATACCGACGATCGAATCTCGGGCAAGTAACATACCGATGACAAAGGGAACAATGTATGTTGTTATGCGGTCTGACCGATAAAAGATATTCGTAGAATATGTAGGAGCCAATATGAGCCCGGACCGACATTACGCGTACGCTTACGCGAGACCGGTTCTCCCGACGTGCTTTGCACAAAGGTGGCTAGCGGGTGACAGTTTCTCCAACTTTAGTTGAACCGAGTGTGGCTACGCCCGGTCCTTGCGAAGGTTAAAACATCACCAACTTGACAAACTATCGTTGTGGTTTTGATGCGTAGGTAAGATTGGTTCTTGCTTAAGCCCGTAGCAGCCACGTAAAACTTGCAACAACAAAGTAGAGGACGTCTAACTTGTTTTTGCAGGGCATGTTGTGATGTGATATGGTCAAGACATGATGCTAAATTTTATTGTATGAGATGATCATGTTTTGTAACCGAGTTATCGGCAACTGGCAGGAGCCATATGGTTGTCGCTTTATTGTATGCAATGCAATCGCGCTGTAATGCTTTACTTTATCACTAAGCGGTAGCGATAGTCATGGAAGCATGAGATTGGCGAGACGACAACGATGCTACGATGGAGATCAAGGTGTCGCGTCGGTGACGATGGTGATCACGACGGTGCTTCGAGGATGGAGATCACAAGCACAAGATGATGATGGCCATATCGTATCACTTATATTGATTGCATGCGATGTTTATCTTTTATGCATCTTATCTTGCTTTGATTGACGGTAGCATTATAAGATGATCTCTCACTAATTATCAAGAAGTGTTCTCCCTGAGTATGCACCGTTGCGAAAGTTCTTCGTGCTAAGACACCACGTGATGATCGGGTGTGATAGGCTCTACGTTCAAATACAACGGGTGCAAAACAGTTGCACACGCAGAACACTCAGGTTATACTTGACGAGCCAAGCATATACAGATATGGCCTCGGAACACGAAGATCGAAAGGTCGAGCGTGAATCATATAGTAGATATGATCAACATAGTGATGTTCACCAATGAAACTACTCCATCTCACGTGATGATCGGACATGGTTTAGTTGACTTGGATCACGTAATCACTTAGAGGATTAGAGGGATGTCTATCTAAGTGGAAGTTCTTTAAGTAATATGATTAATTGAACCTAAATTTATCATGAACTTAGTACCTGATAGTATCTTGCTTATGTATGTTTGATTGTAGATAGATGGCCCGTGCTGTTGTTCCGTTGAATTTTAATGCGTTCCTTGAGAAAGCAAAGTTGAAAGATGATGGTAGCAATTACACGGACTGGGTCCCTAACTTGAGGATTATCCTCATTGCTGCACAGAAGAATTACGTCCTGGAAGCACCGCTGGGTGCCAGGCCTGCTGCTGGAGCAACACCAGATGTTATGAACGTCTGGCAGAGCAAAGCTGATGACTACTCGATAGTTCAATGTGCCATGCTTTACGGCTTAGAACCGGGACTTCAACGACGTTTTGAACGTCATGGGGCATATGAGATGTTCCAGGAGTTGAAGTTAATATTTCAAGCAAATGCCCAGATTGAGAGATATGAAGTCTCCAATAAGTTCTATAGCTGCAAGATGGAGGAGAACAGTTCTGTCAGTGAGCATATACTCAAGATGTCTGGGTATTGTAATCACTTGATTCAATTGGGAGTTAATCTTCCGGATGATAGCATCATTGACAGAATTCTCCAATCACTTCCACCAAGCTACAAGAGCTTCGTGATGAACTATAATATGCAAGGGATGAATATGACTATTCCCGAGCTCTTCGCAATGCTGAAAACTGTGGAGGTAGAAATCAAGAAGGAGCATCAAGTGTTGATGGTCAACAAGACCACTAGTTTCAAGAAAAATGGCAAAGGGAAGAAGAAGGGGAACTTCAAGAAGAACATCAAGCAAGTTGCTGCTCAAGAGAAGAAACCCAAGTCTGGACCTAAGCCTGAAACTGAGTGCTTCTACTGCAAGCAGACTGGTCACTGGAAGCGGAACTGCCCCAAGTATTTGGCGGATAAGAAGGATGGCAAGGTGAACAAAGGTATATGTGATATACATGTTACTGATGTGTACCTTACTAATGCTCGCAGTAGCACCTGGGTATTTGATACTGGTTCTGTTGCTAATATTTGCAACTCGAAACAGGGACTACAGATTAAGCGGAGATTGGCTAAGGACGAGGTGGCGATGCGCGTAGGAAACGGTTCCAAAGTCGATGTGATCGCAGTCGGCGCGCTACCTCTACATCTACCTTCGGGATTAATATTAGACCTAAATAATTGTTATTTGGTGCCAGCGTTAAGCATGAACATTATATCTGGATCTTGTTTGATGCGAGACGGTTATTCATTTAAATCAGAGAATAATGGTTGTTTTATTTATATGAGTAATATCTTTTATGGTCATGCACCCTTGAAGAATGGTCTATTCTTATTGAATCTCAATAGTAGTGACACACATATTCATAATGTTGAAGCCAAAAGATGCAGAGTTGATAATGATAGTGCAACTTATTTGTGGCACTGCCGTTTAGGTCATATCGGTGTAAAGCGCATGAAGAAACTCCATACCGATGGACTTTTGGAACCACTTGATTATGAATCACTTGGTACTTGCGAACCGTGCCTCATGAGCAAGATGACTAAAACGCCGTTCTCCGGTACTATGGAGAGAGCAACAGATTTGTTGGAAATCATACATACAGATGTATGTGGTCCGATGAATATTGAGGCTCGTGGCGGATATCGTTATTTTCTCACCTCCACAGATGACTTAAGCAGATATGGGTATATCTACTTAATGAAACATAAGTCTGAAACGTTTGAAAAGTTCAAAGAATTTCAGAGTGAAGTTGAAAATCATCGTAACAAGAAAATAAAGTTTCTACGATCTGATCGTGGAGGAGAATATTTGAGTTACGAGTTTGGTGTACATTTGAAACAATGCGGAATAGTTTCGCAACTCACGCCACCCGAAACACCACAGCGTAATGGTGTGTCCGAACGTCGTAATCGTACTTTACTAGATATGGTGCGATCTATGATGTCTCTTACTAATTTACCACTATCGTTTTGGGGTTATGCTTTGGAGACGGCCGCATTCACGTTAAATAGGGCACCATCAAAATCCGTTGAGATGACGCCTTATGAACTATGGTTTGGCAAGAAACCAAAGTTGTCGTTTCTGAAAGTTTGGGGCTGCGATGCTTATGTGAAAAAGCTTCAACCTGATAAGCTCGAACCCAAATCGGAGAAATGTGTCTTCATAGGATATCCAAAGGGGACTATTGGATACACCTTCTATCACAGATCCGAAGGCAAGACTTTTGTTGCTAAGTTCGGAAACTTTCTGGAGAAGGAGTTTCTCTCGAAAGAAGTGAGTGGGAGGAAAGTAGAACTTGACGAGGTAACTGTACCTGCTCCCTTATTGGAAAGGAGTGCATCACAGAAAACTGTTTCTGTGACACCTACACCAATTAGTGAGGAAGCTAATGATAATGATCATGAAACTTCAGAACAAGACACTACTGAACCTCGTAGATCAACCAGAGTGAGATCCGCACCAGAGTGGTACGGTAATCCTGTTCTGGAAGTCATGCTACTAGATCATGATGAACCTACGAACTATGAAGAAGCGATGGTGAACCCAGATTCCGCAAAATTGCTTGAAGCCATGAAATCTGAGATGGGATCCATGTATGAGAACAAAGTGTGGACTTTGGTTGACTTGCCCAATGATCGGCAAGCAATTGAGAATAAATGGATCTTCAAGAAGAAGACTGACGCCGACGGTATTATTACTGTCTACAAAGCTCGACTTGTCGCAAAAGGGTTTCGACAAGTTCAAGGAATTGACTACGATGAGACCTTCTCACCCGTAGCGATGCTTAAGTCTGTCCGAATCATGTTAGCAATTGCCGCATTTTATGATTATGAAATTTGGCAGATGGATGTCAAAACTGCATTCCTGAATGGATTTCTGGAAGAAGAGTTGTATATGATGCAACCTGAAGGTTTTATCGATCCAAAGGGAGCTAACAAAGTGTGCAAGCTCCAGCGATCCATTTATGGACTGGTGCAAGCCTCTCGGAGTTGGAATAAACTCTTTGATAGTATGATCAAAGCATTTGGTTTTATACAGACTTTCGGAGAAGCCTGTATTTACAAGAAAGTGAGTGGGAGCTCTGTAGCATTTCTGATATTATATGTGGATGACATATTACTGATTGGAAATGATATAGAATTTCTGGATAGCATAAAGGGATACTTGAATAAGAGTTTTTTCAATAAAAGACCTCGGTGAAGCTGCTTACATATTAGGCATTAAGATCTATAGAGATAGATCAAGACGCTTAATTGGACTTTCACAAAGCACATACCTTGACAAAGTTTTGAAGAAGTTCAAAATGGATCAAGCAAAGAAAGGGTTCTTGCCTGTGTTACAAGGTGTGAAGTTGAGTCAGACTCAATGCCCGACCACTACAGAAGATAGAGAGAAAATGAAAGATGTTCCCTATGCTTCAGCCATAGGCTCTATCATGTATGCAATGCTGTGTACCAGACCTGATGTGTGCCTTGCTATAAGTCTAGCAGGGAGGTACCAAAGTAATCCAGGAGTGGATCATTGGACAGCGGTCAAGAACATCCTGAAGTACCTTTAAAGGACCAAGGATATGTTTCTCATATATGGAGGTGACAAAGAGCTCATCGTAAACGGTTACGTGGATGCAAGCTTTGACACTGATCCGGACGATTCTAAATCGCAAACCGGATACGTGTTTACATTAAACGGTGGAGCTGTCAGTTGGTGCAGTTCTAAACAAAGCGTCGTGGCGGGATCTACATGTGAAGCGGAGTACATAGCTGCTTCGGAAGCAGCAAACGAAGGAGTCTGGATGAAGGAGTTCATATCCGATCTAGGTGTCATACCTAGTGCTTCGGGTCCAATAAAAATCTTTTGTGACAATACTGGTGCAATTGCCTTGGCGAAGGAATCCAGATTTCACAAGAGAACCAAGCACATCAAGAGACGCTTCAATTCCATCCGGGATCTAGTCCAGGTGGGAGACATAGAGATTTGCAAGATACATACGGATCTGAATGTAGCAGACCCATTGACTAAGCCTCTTCCACGAGCAAAACATGATCAGCACCAAGGCTCCATGGGTGTTAGAATCATTATAGTATAATCTAGATTATTGACTCTAGTGCAAGTGGGAGACTGAAGGAAATATGCCCTAGAGGCAATAATAAAGTTATTATTTATTTCCTTATATCATGATAAAAGTTTATTATTCATGCTAGAATTGTATTAACCGGAAACATAATACATGTGTGAATACATAGACATACAGAGTGTCACTAGTATGCCTCTACTTGACTAGCTCGTTAATCAAAGATGGTTATGTTTCCTAACCATGGACAAAGAGTTGTCATTTGATTAACGAGATCACATCATTAGTTGAATGATCTGATTGACATGACCCATTCCATTAGCTTAGCACCCGATCGTTTAGTATGTTGCTATTGCTTTCTTCATGACTTATACATGTTCCTATGACTATGAGATTATGCAACTCCCGTTTGCCGGAGGAACACTTTGTGTGCTACCAAACTTCACAACGTAACTGGGTGATTATAAAGGAGCTCTACAAGTGTCTCCAAAGGTACATGTTGGGTTGGCGTATTTCGAGATTAGGATTTGTCACTCCGATTATCGGAGAGGTATCTCTTGGCCCTCTCGGTAATGCACATCACTGAAGCCTTGCAAGCATTGCAACTAATGAGTTAGTTGCGGGATGATGTATTACGGAACGAGTAAAGAGACTTGCCGGTAACGAGATTGAACTAGGTATTGGATACCGACGGTCGAATCTCGGGCAAGTAACATACCGATGACAAAGGGAACAACGTATGTTGTTATGCAGTCTGACCGATAAAAGATCTTCGTAGAATATGTAGGAGCCAATATGAGCATCCAGGTTCTGCTATTGGTTATTGACCGGAGACGTGTCTCGGTCATGTCTACATTGTTCTCGAACCCGTAGGGTCTGCATGCTTAAGGTTACGATGACAGTTATATTATCAGTTTATGCATTTTGATGTACCGAAGTTTGTTCGGAGTCCCGGATGTGATCACGGACATGACGAGGAGTCTCGAAATGGTCGAGACATAAAGATTGATATATTGGAAGCCTATATTTGGATATCGGAAGCGTTCCGGGTGAAATCGGGATTTTACCGGATTACCGGGAGGTTACCGGAACCCCACGGGAGGTATATGGGCCTTAGTGGGCCTTAGTGGAAGAGAGGAGAGGTGGCCAGAGATGGGCCGCACGCCCCTCCCCCCTTTTGGTCCGAATAGGACAAGGAGAGGGGGCCGGCCCCCCTTCCTCCTCTCTCTCCTCTTTTCCCCCCTCCGCGAATCCTATTCCAACTAGGAAAGGGGGGAATCCTACTCCCGGAAGGAGTAGGACTCCTCCTGGCGCGCCACCTCTTGGCCGGCCAGCCCCCCCTTTAAGCCTTTATATACGGAGGCACGGGGCACCCCTAGAGACACAAGTTGATCCACGTGATCATATTCTTAGCCGTGTGCGGTGCCCCCTTCCACCATAGTCCTCGATAATATTATAGCGGTGCTTAGGCAAAGCCCTACGACGGTAGTACATCAAGATCGTCACCACGCCATCGTGCTGACGGAACTCTTCCCCGACACTTTGCTGGACCGGAGTCCAGGGATCGTCATCGAGCTGAACGTGTGCTAGAACTCGGAGGTGCCGTAGTTTCGGTGCTTGATCGGTCGGGCCGTGGAGACGTACGACTACATCAACCAAGTTAACGCTTCCGTTGTCGATCTACAAGGGTACGTAGATCACACTCTCCCCCTCTCGTTGCTATGCATCACCATGATCTTGCGTGTGCGTAGGAATTTTTTTGAAATTACTACGAAACCCAACAATAGATAGCAACTTTGTTCTCATAATCAATTGGAACATCTTCCGAAATAGTGGATTCATCACTAAATAAAGTCATGACCTCTTTGAAACCACTTTCATCAACATAATCATCATAAAAGGGAGGCATGCTATCATCATAATAAATTTCCTCATAAAAACTTGGGGGACTAAAAATATCATCTTCATCAAACATAGCATCCCCAAGCTTGTGGCTTTGCATATCACTAGCATCATGGATATTCAAAGAATTCATACTAACAACATTGCAATCATGCTCATCATCAAAAGATTTAGCGCCAAACATTTTAATACATTATTCTTCTAACACTTCGGCACAATTATGGGAATCCTTATTTTTATGAAAGACATTAAAAAGATGAAGCATATGAGGCAACCTTAATTCCATTTTTTGTAGTTTTCTTTTATAGACTATACTAGCGATAAAACAAGAAACTAAAAGATTTGATTGCAAGATCTAAAGATATAACTTCAAGCACTAACCTCCCCGGAAACAACACCAGAAAAGAGCTTGATATCTACTACACAACCTTCTTCTTGTAGACGTTGTTGGGCCTCCAAGTGCAGAGGTTTGTAGGACAGTGGCAAATTTCCCTCAAGTGGATGACCTAAGGTTTATCAATCCGTGGGAGGCGTATAATGAAGATGGTCTCTCTCAAACAACCCTACAAACAAATAGCAAAGTGTCTCTTGTGTCCCCAACACACCCAATACAATGGTAAATTGGATAGGTGCACTAGTTCGGCGAAGAGATGGTGATACGAGTGCAATATGGATGGTAGATATAGGTTTTTTGTAATCTGAAAATATAAAAACAGCAAGGTAGCAAGTGGTAAAAGTGAGCGAAAATGGTATTGCAATGCGTTGAAACAAGGCCTAGGGTTCATACTTTCACTAGTGCAAGTTCTCTCAACAATAATAACATAATTGGATCATCTAACTATCCCTCAACATGCAACAAAGAGTCACTCCAAAGTCACTAATAGCGGCGAAAAAATGAAGAGATTATTGTAGGGTACGAAACCACCTCAAAGTTATCCTTTTTGATCGATTTATTCAAGAGTCCGTAGTAAAATAACACGAAGCTATTCTTTCCGTTCGATCTATCCTAGAGTTCGTACTAGAATAACACCTTAAGACACAAATCAACCAAAACCCTAATGTCACCAAGATACTCCAATGTCACCTCAAGTATCCGTGGGTATGATTATACGATATGCATCACACAATCTCATATTCATCTATTCAACCAACAGAAAGAACTTCAAATAGTGCCCCAAAGTTTCTACCAGAGAGTCAAGATGAAAATGTGTGCCAACCCCTATGCATAAGTTCACAAGGTCACGGAACTCGCAAGTTGATCACCAAAACATACATCAAGTGGATCACGTGAATATCCCATTGTCACCACAGATAAGCACATGCAAGACATACATCAAGTGTTCTCAAATCCTTAAAGACTCAATCCAATAAGATAACTTCAAAGGGAAAACTCAATCCATTACAAGAGAGTAGAGGGGGAGAAACATCATAAGATCCAACTATAATAGCAAAGCTTGCAATACATCAAGATCGTGCCAAATCAAGAACACGAGAGAGAGAGAGATCAAACACATAGCTACTGGTACATACTCTCAGCCCCGAGGGTGAACTACTCCCTCCTCATCATGGAGAGCGCCGGGATGATGAAGATGGCCACCGGTGAGGGATTCGCCCCTTCGGCAGGGTGCCAGAACGGGTCTAGATTGGTTTTCGGTGGCTACGGAGGCTTGCGGCAGCGGAACTCCCGATCTAGGTTATTTTCTGGAGGTTTGGGTATTTATAGGAATTTTTGGCGTCGGTCTCATGATACATATCCAACGTATCCATAATTTATGAAGTATTCATGCTATTATATTATCAACCTTGGATGTTTTATATGCATTTATATGCTATTTTATATGGTTTTTGGGACTAATCTATTAACCTAGAGCCCAGTGCCAGTTTTTGTTTTTCCCTTGTTTTTGAGTTTTACAGAAAAGGAATACCAAACGGAGTCCAATTGACGTGCCAATTTTGACGATTTTTTATGGGCCAAAAGAAGACCCCGAAGTGAAAGAGTTGGGCCAGAAGAGTCACGAGGCATCCACGAGGGTGGGGGGCATGCCCACCCCCCTGGGCGCGTGGGCCTACCTCGTGGACGACTCGGGCATCTCCTTGACGTGAGACCGATGCCAAAAATTCCTATAAATACACAAACCTCTAGAAAATAACCTAGATCGGAAGTTTCACCGCCGCAAGCCTCTGTAGCCACGAGAAATCAATCTAGGCCCTCTCTGGCACCCTGCCGAAGGGGGCCATCATCACCGGAGGGGCCATCATCACCATGAAGGCCAAGGACCAGAGGGGGAACCTCTCCCCATCCAGGGGGAGGCCATGGAGGAGGAAGCACAAGGGGGAGAACCTCTCCTCCTCTCTCTCGGTGGCGCCGGAGTGCCATCGGGAGGGGAATAATCGCCGCGGTGATTGTCTTCATCAACATCACCATCATCATCACTGTCCTAATCTCTTTTACGCGGTCCACTCTCCCGCACCCCGCTGTAATCCCTACTTGAACATGGTGCTTTATGCCACATATTATGATCCAGTGATCTGTTGCCATCCTATGATGTTTTGAGTAGATATCCTTTGTCTTTGGGTTGATTATTGATCTAGATTGGTATGAGTTGTATGTTTTATTTTGGTGCTGTCCTATGGTGCCCTCCGTGTCACGCAAGCGTGAGGGATTCCCGCTGTAGGGTGTTGCAATACGTTCATGATTTGCTTGTAGTGGGTTCGTGAGTGACTGAAACACAAACCCGAGTAAGGGGGTTGCTGCATATGGGAATAAAGAGGACTTGATGCTTTAATGCTATGGTTGGGTTTTACCTTAATGATCTTTAGTAGTTGCGGATGCTTGCTAGAGTTCCAATCGTAAGTGCATATGATCCAATAGAGAAAGTATGTTAGCTTATGCCTCTCCCTCATATGAAACTGCAATAGTGATTACCGGTCTTGTTAACAATTTCCTAGGACAATTCCGCACACCGATCCACCATTATTCCACACTCGCTATTTATAATATTTAGTAATATATTCTAACTTTATGATAACAGCACCTACTTTCATATTTTATCTCTCCGATATCATACAAAGTTATCCACTTCATACCCACAACATAGTTTATTTCTTGTTTCTAGTTGGAAGCAAACATTCGGTGTACGTAGAGTCGTATCAGTGGCAGATAGGGCTTGAGAGAATATTGATCTTACCTTTAGCTCCTTGTGGGTTCGACACTCCATACTTATCACTTCCACCTTTGGAAACTCCTACGATGATTCCCTGCACTTGGGGATTATCATCTCACGTCAGGGGGGTCTCCGAGTCGTCCACGAGATAGGGGGACGCGCCCAGGGGGGTAGGGCACGCCCCCACCCTCGTGGACGGCTCGGGACTCTTCTGGCCCAACTCTTTTACTCCGGGGGCTTCTTTTGGTCCATAAAAAATCATCAAAAATTGGCACGTCAATTGGACTCTGTTTGGTATTCCTTTTTTGTAAAACTCAAAAACAAGGAAAACAGAAACAGGCACTGGGCTCTAGGTTAATAGGTTAGTCCCAAAAATCGTATAAAATAGCATATAAATGCATATAAAACATCCTAGATGGATAATATAATAGCATGGAACAATCAAAAAATTATAGATACGTTGGTGACGTATCAAAGATGCATAGCAACGAGAGGGGAGAGTGTGTCTACGTACCCTCGTAGACCGAAAGCGGAAGCGTTAAGTAATGCGGTTGATGTAGTCGAACGTCTTCGCAATCCAACTGATCAAGTACCGATTGCACAACACCTCTGTGATTTGCACACGTTCAACTCAGTGACGTCCCTCGAACTCTAGATCCAGCTGTGGCCGAGGGAGAGTTTCGTCAGCACGACGACGTATTGACGGTGATGATGAAGTTATCGATGCAAGGCTTCGCCTAAGCACTACGAAAATATGACCGAGGTGGAAATCTGTGGAGGGGGCACCGCACACGGCTAAGAAATCAACTTGTGTGTCTATGGGGTGCCCCCTCCCCCGTATATAAAGGAGGGGAGGAGGGGGCCGGCCGGCCTCATGGGGCGCGCCCCAAGGGGGGAATCCTACTCCTACTAGGAGTAGGTTCCTCCCTTTCCTAGTCCAACTAGGAGGGGAAGGAAAGAGGAAGAGGGAGAGAAGGAAAGGCCCCCTCCCCCAATTCGGATTGGGCTTGGGGGGCGCGTGCCTCCACCTGGCCGCCTCATCCTCTCCTCCACTAAGGTCTATGAAGGCCCATTAACCCTCCGGGGGTTTTCGTTAACCCCCGGTACTCCGGAAAATGCCCGAACCTATCCGAAACCTTTCTGGTGCCCAAACATAACCTTCCAATATATTAATCTTTATGTCTCGACCATTTGGAGACTCCTTGTCATGTCCGTGATCACATCCAGGACTCTGAACAACCTTCGGTACATCAAATCACATAACTCACAATACATATCATCATCGAACATTAAGCGTGCGGACCCTACGGGTTTGAGAACTATGTAGACATGGCCGAGACTCATCTCCGACCAATAACCAATAGCAAAACCTGGATCCTCATATTGGTTCCTACATATTCTACGAAGATCTTTATCGGTCAAACCGCGTAACAACATACATTGTTCCCTTTGTCATCGGTATGTTGCTTGCCCGAGATTCGATCGTTGGTGTCATCATACCTAGTTCAATCTCGTCATCGGCAAGTCTCTTTACTCGTTCCGTAATGCATCATCCTGTAACTAACTCATTAGTCACATTGCTTGCAAGGCTCATAGTGATGTGCATTACCGAGAGGGCCCAGAGATACCTCTCCGACAATCGGAGTGACAAATCCTAATATCGATCTATGCCAACTCAACAAACACCATCGGAGACACATGTAGAGCATCTTTATAATCACCCAGTTACGTTGTGACGTTTGATAGCACACTAAGTGTTCCTCCAGTATTCGGGAGTTGCATAATCTCATAGTCACAGGAACATGTATAAGTTATGGAGAAAGCAATAGCAATAAACTAAACGATCATAGTGCTAAGCTAACGGATGGGTCTAGTCCATCACATAATTCTCTAATGATGTGATCCCGTTCATCAAATGACAACACATGTCTATGGCTAGGAAACTTAACCATCTTTGATTAACGAGCTAGTCTAGTAGAGGCATACTAGGGACACTCTGTATGTCTACGTATTTGTTGGGGAACGCAGTATTTAAAAAAATTTCCTATGATCACGCAAGATCTATCTGTTGGGGAACGTAGCAATAATTGAAAAAATTTCCTACGTGTCACCAAGATCAATCTAGGAGATGCTAGCAACGAGAGAGAGAGGGAGTGCATCTTCATACCCTTGAAGATCGCTAAGCGGAAGCGTTACAAGGAACGCGGATGATGGAGTCGTATTCATGGTGATTCAAATCGCGGAAGATCCGATCTAGCGCCGAACGGACGACGCCTCCGTGTTCAACACACGTACAACCCGGGGACGTCTCTTCCTTCTTGATTCAGCAAGGGGAGAGGAGAAGTTGAGGGAGAACTCCGACAGCACGACGACGTGGTGGTGATGGAGCTCGTGGTTCTCCGGCAGGGCTTCGCCAAGCACTATGGAGTTGGAGGAGGTGTTGGAGAGGGGGAGGGGTTGTGCCAAGGGAAGGGGTATGGCAGCCCTCCCACACCCCCACTATTTATAGGGGAAGGGGAGGAGGCCAGCCCCCCAGACCCCATCTACAAGGGGGGACGGCGGCCAAGGGGGGACTTGCCCCCCAAGTCAAGTGGGAGGCGCCCCCACCCCTTGGGGTTTGACACGTCCATTTTGCATCATGCTTTTATATCGATATTTATTGCATTATGGGCTGTTATTACACATTATGTCACAATACTTATGCCTATTCTCTCTTATTTTACAAGGTTTACATAAAGAGGGAGAATGCCGGCAGCTGGGATTCTGGGCTGGAAAAGGAGCAAATATTAGAGACCTATTCTGCATAGCTCCAAAAGTCCTAAAACTTCACGGAAGTCATTTTTAGAATATATAAAAAATACCGAGCGCAAGAAGTTCTGGAGGGGGGCCACACCCAGCCCACGAGGGTGGGGGACGCACCCTACCCACCTGGGCGCGCCCCCTGCCTCGTGGGCCCCCTGGTGGCCCTCTGATGCCCATCTTCTGCTATATGGAGTCTTTCGATGAGGAAAAAATCATAAGCCAGCTTTCGGGACGAGACTCCGCCGCCACGAGGCGGAACCTTGGCGGAATCAATCTAGGGCTCCGGCGGAGCTGTTCTGCCAGGGAAACTTCCCTCCGGGAGGGGGAAATCATCGCCATCGTCATCACCAACGATCCTCTCATTGGGAGGGGGTCAATCTCCATCAACATCTTCACCAGCACCATCTCCTCTCAAACCCTAGTTCATCTCTTGTATCCAATTCTTGTCTCTAAGTCCGGGATTGGTACCTGTAGGTTGCTAGTAGTGTTGATTACTCCTTGTAGTTGATGCTAGTTGGTTTATTTGGTGGAAGATCATATGTTCAGATCCTATATGCATATTAATACTCCTCTGATTATGAACATGAATATGCTTTGTGAGTAGTTACGTTTGTTCCCGAGGACATGGGAGAAGTCTTGCTATTAGTAGTCATGTGAATTTGGTATTCGTTCGATATTTTGATGAGATGTATGTTGTCTCTCCTCTAGTGGTATTATGTGAACGTCGACTACATGACACTTCACCATTATTGGGGCCTAGAGGAAGGCATTGGGAAGTAATAAGTAGATGATGGGTTGCTAGAGTGACATAAGCTTAAACCCTAGTTTATGCGTTGCTTCGTAAGGGGCTGATTTGGATCCGTATGTTTCATGCTATGGTCAGGTTTACCTTAATACTTTTGTTGTAGTTGCGGATGCTTGCAATAGAGGTTAATCATAAGTGGGATGCTTGTCCAAGTAAGGGCAGTACCCAAGCACCGGTCCACCCACATACCAAATTATCAAAATACCGAACGCGAATCATATGAACGTGATGAAAACTAGCTTGATGATAATTCCCATGTGTCCCCGAGAGCGCTTTTCTCTACATAAGAATTTGTCCAGGCTTGTCCTTTGCTACAAAAAGGATTGGGCCACCTTGCTGCACTTTATTTACTTTTGTTACTTGTTGCTCGTTACAAATTATCTTATCACAAAACTATCTGTCACCTATAATTTCAGTGCTTGCAGAGAATACCTTGCTGAAAACCGCTTATCATTTCCTTTTGCTCCTCGTTGGGTTCGACATTCTTACTTATCGAAAGGACTAGATATATCCCCTATACTTGTGGGTCATCAAGACTCTTTTCTGGCGGCGTTGCTGGGGAGTGAAGTGCCTTTGGTAGGTGGAATTTGGTAAGGAAAAATTTATATAGTGTGCTGAAATTTACTGTCACTTGTTACTATGGAAAGTAATCCTCTGAGGGGCTTGTTCGGGGTATCTTCACCCCGACCAGTAGAGCAAAGAGTTGCTCCTCAACCTATTAAACCTACTGAAAATGAAAATGTCTACTTTGAGATTTCTTCGGGTATGATAGAAAACTGCTAGCTAATCCTCTTGTAGGAGACGGAACAATGCATCCTGATGAGCACCTAATATATGTGGATGAAGTTTGTGGATTATTTAAGCTTGCAGGTGTGCCCGATGATGTTATTAAGAAGAAGGTCTTTCCTTTATCTTTGAAGGGAGATGCATTGACATGGTATAGGCTATGTGATGATATGGGATCATGAAACTACAAACGATTGAAATTGGAATTTCATCAGAAGTTTTATCCTATGCATCTTGTTCATCGTGATCGCAATATATATATATATATATGTATATATATAGGGTCGCGCTATTCGTCACCCTGGGTGAGGAATAGTTATTCTTCACCCCCTCTATTTTACCATCAATACACCTTAATTTTACATTCCGTAAGTTTTGTCTTATTTCCGACGCAAAAAGGAACCGTAAGAAAATATATAATCGCCGTAAAAAATATTTTATGTTATGTAAAATTACAAACATAATAATATAGTCTAAAATACACATAAACTGCAAATTTTCTTGTCTTATGACCTCTATTTTTATTTTCTTATGTCAAATTTTACGTAGTGAATCAATAAGAATGTAACTATTTGAATTCCAAACGTAATTTAATTATGAAATGATCGTAAGATTACCTTGGGTGAAGAATAACTTATGCTGCACCCTGGGTGATGAATAGTAACAATATATATATATATATATAAAATTTTTGGCCTCGCGAAGGAGAAAGAATCGCTCAAGCTTGGGGGAGGCTTAAATCAATGTTATATTCATGCCCCAATCATGAGCTTCCAAGAGAAATAATTATTCAAAATTTATATGCTCGGCTTTCTGATAACAATCGCACCATGCTCGATACTTCTTGTGCTGGCTCTTTTATGATGAAGACTATTGAATTCAAATGTGATTTATTGGAAAAAATTAAACGCAACTCTGAAGATTGGGACCTCGACGAAGGTAAGAATTCAGGTATGACACCTAAGTTTGATTGTGTTAAATCTTTTATGGATACTGATGTTTCCCGTAAATTTAGCACTAAATATGGACTTGACTCTGAAATAGTAGCTTCTTTCTGTGAATCTTTTGCTACTCATGTTGATCTCCCTAGGGAGAAGTGGTTTAAATATCATCCTCCCATAGAAGTAAAAGTAGCTGCACCTATTAAAGTTGAAGAAAAGATTGTCACTTATAATGATCCTATTGTTCCTACTGCTTATGTTGAGAAACCACCTTTTCCTGTTAGGATAAAAGATCATGCTAAAGCTTCAACCGTGGTTCGTAAAAGCAATATTAGAACCTATACACCTCCTGAGCAAATTAAAGTTGAACCTAATATTTCTATTGTTAAAGATCTCTTGTCTGATAATATTGATGGGCATGTTATTCATTTCTGTGATGAGACTGCTAGAATTGCTAAACCTTGTGCTAA
Organism: Triticum urartu; assembly: GCF_003073215.2. Lineage (NCBI taxonomy): Eukaryota > Viridiplantae > Streptophyta > Magnoliopsida > Poales > Poaceae > Triticum > Triticum urartu. The sequence continues at coordinate 77,602,996 of NC_053027.1, read as the reverse complement.
AGATAAACATAGACCCGTGGTAGGCATGCCTGTTATTTCTGTTAAAATAGGAGATCATTGTTATCATGGCTTATGTGATATGGGTGCCAGTGCTAGTGCTATACCTCATGACTTATACAAAGAAATTATGCATGATATTGCTCCTGCTGAGATAGAAGATATTGATGTTACCATTAAGCTTGCCATTAGAGATACCATATCACCCATTGGAATTGTTAGAGATGTTGAAGTCTTGTGTGGGAAAACTAAATATCCTGCTGATTTTCTTGTTCTTGGTTCCCCACAAGATAGCTTTTGTCCCATTATATTTGGTAGACCCTTCTTGAACACAGTTAATGCTAAGATAGATTGCGAAAAGGATGTTGTTACTGTTGGTTTAGGTGATATGTCTCATGAATTTAATTTCTCTAAATTTCGTAGACAACACCGTGAAGAGGAATTGCCTAGTAAAGATGAAATTATTGGTCTTGCTTCTATTGTCGTGCCTCCTAGTGATCCTTTAGAACAGTATTTGCTAGACCATGAAAATGATATGTTTATGAATGAAAGAGGGGAAATCAATGAAGTATTCTTTAAACAGGAACCCATCCCGAAACACAATTTGCCTGTTGAAATCCTAGGGGATCCTCCTCCACCCAAGGGTGATCCCGTGTTTGAGCTCAAACCGTTACCTGATACTCTTAAATATGCTTATCTTGATGAGAAAAAGATATATCCTGTTATTATTAGTGCTAACCTTTCAGAGCATGAAGAAGAGAGATTATTGAAAACTCTAAAGAAGCACTGTGCTGCTATTGGATATACTCTCGATGATCTTAAGGGCATTCGTCCCACACTATGTCAACACAAAATAAATTTGGAGAAAGATGCCAAACCAGTTCATGATCACCAACGACGGCTGAATCCTAAGATGAAAGAAGTGGTAAGAAAGGAAATACTAAAGCTCCTTGAGGCAGGTATAATTTATCCCATTGCTGACAGTCAGTCGGTAAGTCCTGTCCATTGTGTCCCTAAAAAGGGAGGTATTACTGCCATTCCTAATGATAAAGATGAATTGATTCCGCAAAGAATTATTACAGGTTATAGGATGGTAATTGATTTCTGCAAATTAAATAAGGCTACTAAAAAGGATCATTACCCCTTACCTTTTATTGATCAAATGCTAGAAAGATTATCCAAACATACACATTTTTTCTTTCTAGATGGTTATTCTGGTTTCTCTCAAATACCTGTGTCAGCTGATGATCAATCTAAGACCACTTTTACTTGCCCGTTCGGTACTTTTGCTTATAGACGTATGCCTTTTGGTTTATGTAATGCACCTGCTACCTTCCAAAGATGCATGATGGCTATATTCTCTGACTTTTGTGAAAAGATTTGTGAGGTTTTCATGGACGATTTCTCCGTCTATGGATCCTCTTTTGATGATTTCTTAAGCAACCTTGATCGAGTTTTGCAGAGATGTGAAGAAACTAACCTTGTCTTGAATTGGGAGAAGTGCCACTTTATGGTTAATGAAGGTATTGTCTTGGGGCATAAAGTTTATGAAAGAGGTATTGAAATTGATAAAGCTAAGGTTGATGCTATTGAAAAGATGCCATGTCCCAAGGACATCAAAGGTATAAGAAGTTTCCTTGGTCATGCCGGTTTTTTATAGGAGTTTCATTAAGGACTTCTCAAAAATTTCTCGGCCTCTGACTAATTTATTACAAAAAGATATACCATTTGTTTTTTGATGATGATTGCTAGAAGCATTTGAAATACTTAAGAAAGCATTGATCTCTGCACCTATTGTTCAGCCACCTGATTGGAATTTACCCTTTGAAATTATGTGTGATGCTAGTGATTATGCTGTAGGTGCTGTTCTAGGACAAAGAGTTGATAAGAAATTAAATGTTATTCAATATGCTACTAAAACTCTAGACAATGCCCAGAGAAATTATGGTACTACTGAAAAAGAATTCTTAGCAGTTGTATTTGCTTGTGATAAGTTCAGACCTTATATTGTTGATTCTAAAGTAACTATTCACACGGATCATGCTGCTATTAAATATCTTATGGAAAAGAAAGAGGCTAAACCTAGACTCATTAGATGGGTTCTCTTGCTACAAGAATTTGATTTGCATATTCTTGATAGAAAGGGAGCTGAGAACCCCGTTGCAGATAACTTGTCTAGGTTGGAAAATGTTCTTGATGACCCACTACCTATTGATGATAGCTTTCCTGATGAACAATTAAATGTCATAAATGCTTCTCATGCTGCTCCATGGTATGCTGATTATGCTAATTATATTGTTGCTAAATTTATACCACCTAGTTTCACATACCAACAAAAGAAAAAGTTTTTCTATGATTTGAGACATTACTTTTGGGATGACCCACATATTTATAAAGAAGGAGTAGATGGTGTTATTAGACGTTGTGTACCTGAGCATGAACAGGAACAGATCCTACGCAAGTGTCACTCCGAAGCTTATGGAGGACACCACGCTGGAGATAGAACTGCACATAAGGTATTGTAATCCGGTTTTTATTGGCCTACTCTCTTCAAGGATGCCCGTAAGTTTGTTGTATCTTGTGATGAATGTCAAAGAATTGGTAATATTAGTAGACGTCAAGAAATGCCTATGAATTATTCACTTGTTATTGAACCATTTGATGTTTGGGGCTTTGATTATATGGGACCTTTTCCTACCTCCAATGGATACACACATATTTTAGTTGATGTTGATTACGTTACTAAGTGGGTAGAAGCTATTCCGACTAGTAGTGCTGATCATAACACCTCTATTAAGATGCTTAAAGAAGTTATTTTTCCAAGGTTTGGAGTCCCTAGATATATAATGACTGATGGTGGTTCACATTTTATTCATGGCGCTTTCCGTAAAATGCTTGCTAAATATGATGTTAATCATAGAATTGCATCTCCTTATCACCCACAGTCTAGTGGTCAAGTAGAATTGAGCAATAGAGAACTCAAATTAATTTTGCAAAAGACTGTTAATAGATCTAGAAAGAATTGGTCCAAGAAACTTGATGATGCATTATGGGCCTATAGAACTGCATATAAAAATCCTATGGGTATGTCTCCGTATAAAATGGTTTATGGAAAAGCATGTCACTTACCTCTTGAACTAGAACATAAGGCTTATGGGCTATTAGAGAACTCAATTATGATTTCAAACTTGCCGGTGAGAAGAGGTTATTTGACATTAGCTCACTTGATGAATGGAGAACCCAAGCCTATGAGAATGCCAAATTATTTAAAGAAAAGGTTAAAAGATGGCATGACAAAAGGATACAAAAGCGTGAGTTTAATGTAGGTGATTATGTATTGCTATACAACTCTCGTTTAAGATTTTTTGCAGGGAAACTTCTCTCTAAATGGGAAGGCCCCTATGTTATCGAGGAGGTGTATCGTTCCGGTGCCATAAAAATCAACAACTTCGAAGGCACAAATCCAAAGGTGGTAAACGGTCAAAGAATCAAACATTATATCTCAGGTAATCCCATAAATGTTGAAACCAATATTATTGAAACCGTAACCCCGGAGGAATACATAAGGGAAACTTTCCAGAACATACGGCACCTCCGAGTTCTGCACACGTTCAACTCGGTGACGTCCCTCGAGCTCCGATCCATTCGAGTGTGGAGGGAGAGTTTCGTCAGCACGACGGCGTGATGACGGTGATGATGTTCTACCGACGCAGGGCTTCGCCTAAGCACCGCTATGATATGACTGAGGTGGAATATGGTGGAAGGGGGCACCGCACACGACTAAGGAACGATCACGAAGATCAACTTGTGTGTCATGGGGTGCCCCCTTGCCCCCGTATATAAAGGAGGGAGGGGGGAGGTGCGGCCGGCCCCTAGGGGTGCACTTGTAGGAGTCCTACTCCCACCGGGAGTAGGGCTCCCCCTCTTGCCTTGTTGGAGAAGGAAAGGGGAAGGGGGAAAGAGGAAAGGGGGGCGCCGCCCTCCCCTTCCTTGTCCAATTCGGACTAGGGGGGAGGGGGCGCTCGGCCTGCCCTGCCCGGCCCTCCTCTTCTCCCTTAGGGCCCATGTAGGCCCATTAACCCCCGGGGGGGTTCCGGTAACCCCCCGGTACTCCAGTAAAATCCCAATTTCACCCGGAACGATTCCGATATCCAAATATAGGCTTCCAATATATCAATCTTTATGTCTCGACCATTTCGAGACTCCTCCTCATGTCCGTGATCACATCTGGTACTCCGAACAACCTTCGGTACATCAAAACACAAAAACCCTAATTACGATCGTCACCGAACTTTAAGCGTGCGGACCCTACGGGTTCGAGAACTATGTAGACATGACCGAGACACGTCTCCGGTCAATAACCAATAGCGGAACCTGGATGCTCATATTGGCTCCTACATATTCTACGAAGATTTTTATCGGTCAGACCGCATAACAACATACGTTGTTCCCTTTGTCATCGGTATGTTACTTGCCCGAGATTCGATCATCGGTATCTCAATACCTAGTTCAATCTCGTTACCGGCAAGTCTCTTTACTCGTTCCATAATACATCATCCCGCAACTAACTCATTAGTTGCAATGCTTGCAAGGCTTATAGTGATGTGCATTACCGAGTGGGCCCAGAGATACCTCCCCGACAATCGGAGTGACAAATCCTAATCTCGAAATACGCCAACCCCAACAAGTACCTTTGGAGACACCTATAGAGCACCTTTATAATCACCCAGTTATGTTGTGACGTTTGGTAGCACACAAAGTGTTCCTCTGGTAAACGGGAGTTGCATAATCTCATAGTCATAGGAACATGTATAAGTCATGAAGAAAGCGATAGCAACAAACTAAATGATCAAGTGCTATGCTAACGGAATGGGTCAAGTCAATCACATCATTCTCCTAATGATGTGATCCCGTTAATCAAATGACAACTCATGTATATGGTTAGGAAACATAACCATCTTTGATCAATGAGCTAGTCAAGTAGAGGCATACTAGTGACACTCTGTTTGTCTATGTATTCACACATGTATTATGTTTCCGGTTAATACAATTCTAGCATGAATAATAAACATTTATCATGATATAAGGAAATAAATAATAACTTTATTATTGCCTCTAGGGCATATTTCCTTCAGTCTCCCACTTGCACTAGAGTCAATAATCTAGTTCACATCGCCATGTGATTTAATACCAATAGTTCACATCACCATGTGATTAACACCCATAGTTCACATTGAAAGTGCGTTATATCGACTAGAGGGGGGGGGTGAATAGGCGATTTTTATGAAAGTCTTCAAAACGTGGAAGTTTCGAAGACAAACGATAGAAATAAACCTATTACCATGCAGCGGAAGGTAGACTACACTAGGTAAACCATAGTCACGTATTCAATGAAGTGAAAGCACAATGACTAATAGCAGCTAGGTAGTAAGGATCAGGTAGGAAGATATTATGAAGCCAAACAGAACACGCAGTCACTCAGTGAAGACAAAAGATAGTGCAATCATACAATGACTTCACAAGGACCAACAGTAAGTAAAGGGAAGGGAAGGATGAAACCAGTGACACGTTGAAGACAATGATTTTTTGGACCAGTTCCAGTTGCTGTGACAACTGTATGTCTAGTTAGGGCGGCTAGGTATTTAAACTTGAGGACACACAGTCCCGGACACCCAGTCCTGAACACGCAGCTCAGGACACCCAGTCCTCACTGTATTCCGCTTGAGCTAAGGTCACACAGACCTCGCCCAATCACTCTGGTAAGTCTTCAAGGTAGACTCCCAAACCTTCACACACTTCATTCACCGGCGATCCACAATGTCTCTTGGACGCTCAGAACGCGACGCCTAACTGGCTGGAGGATTCACAGTCCTCAAGTGTAATAAGTCTTCAGATCACACAGACATGAAGACTTAAGTGATGTCTAACACTCTTAGGCTCTGGGTGGTTAGGGCTTTATCCTCGCAAGGAATTCTCTCTCAAAGGCTTCGAGGTGGGTTGCTCTCAAATGATAAAAGCTGTACTCTAACTCTGAGCAGCCAACCGTTTATGGTTGTAGGGGGTGGGCTATTTATAGCCACTAGGCAACCCGACCTGATTTGTCCGAAATGACCCTGGGTCACTAAGGAACTGACACGTGTTCCAACGGTCAGATTTCAAACTCACATGGCAACTTTACTTGAGCTACAAGCAAAGCTGACTTGTCCGAATCTGAACAAGATTCGCTCTCATAGTCTTCACTCGAAGACATAGGTTTTGGTTAAGCATCACTTCAGTCATTCTGACTGGTTCTCTTGGACCCCACTTAACAGTACGGTGGTTCCTATGACTCAACAAAGAAGAAAAAGAACTATGGAAGATCTAAGTCTTCGAGCTCCATAGGCTTCATGCGATGTCTTCTCTTGTCATAGTCTTCAATGTGATTATCTTCATATACCACCTTTGACATCAATGTCTTCATACATTTTAGGGGTCATCTCTGGTAGGAAAACCGAATCAATGAGGGACTTCTACCTGTGTTATCCTGCAATTCTCACAAACACATTAGTCCCTCAACTAGGTTTGTCGTCAATACTCCAAAACCAACTAGGGGTGGCACTAGATGCACTTACAATCTCCCCCTTTTTGGTGATTGATGACAAACTAGTTGAAGTTTTCAATGGGGAATATAATATGTGAAATTGTAGAGGAATTGTCTTCATTAGTTGCAAGGGCTCCCCCTGAAGATGTGCATATAAGTAATTTGCTTTTGGAATGCAAATGCACATGGCAGGTTGTACTCGTGGAGATCCTCTTCAACTTATGATGACAATTCATTATGCATGAGAAGGTATGTGAAGATAATGACATGCATAATGGAAAATGGACGTCTGCAAAATGATCTAAGTGCGGAATTTATCATCGCACATGCGGAATTTATCGTCGCATCACAAAGTAGCAAATAAGTAGCAGACGACCATCGAGTTTAAGTGTTACAACTCAAAGAACCAAATGTATCAAAACGAGAGTTGTAAACACGAAGCAAAATATAAAGCAACCGCCCATATGGACCCGCTTGAAGACTATCAAACTCATATGCTTCTCCCCCTTTTGTCAGTAAGGACCAAAAAGGTTTGAAGACATAGAGCATCTACTCATTCCCATGAAGAGTAGGTGAAGTTGCAGGGTCTTCGGTGGTGTTCGGCGGTGCAGAAGAACTTGGAGCAGTGTCGAAGTGTGCTGAAGTAGGTGGCGGTGAAGTAGCATCGTCTTCATCCTCGATCACTCTGGCATTCACAGTTGCAGCAGAGGAAGAGAACTCAGAGTCTTCAAGAGATGGAGTTCGTCGCAGCACTGCCCTTCGAGGAGGTGTGGAGTCAAACTTGAAGCGTTCAAAGAAGCCATCCTCTTGAAGATCATCTTCAGAGCACATATGCGTCAGCCCTTTCCATGTGCGTCGAGAGGTTTCATGTGCAACAAAGGCATTCTTGGTGGCAAGATTGCGAATACGGTTGACATCCACCAAGAGGCTTTGCATTTGGCGCTTCAGCCAGTCATGATGCCTATCCTGTTTCTGATGAAGAGCCACCAGAAGCTCTCAGTCATTGAGAACACGAGTGCGCTTCTTAGGTCGTTGGGTAATTATGCTATCGGTGGCTTCAGTAAGGGCAGGATGTGGTGCATGTGTAGTTCCAGCCAAAGGATACACACGAGTGACAACTTCAACTCCTTCAATGTTCTGAGAAAAACTTTAATGCTCCGCATTCTGAAGACTTAGAGGTTCCTTGGCAGGCTCAGGATAAATGACTTCAACAGACATATCCACATCAGGCAGAAAGATCCGATGATTGCGAGCAGATGGCTGATATGAGATAGCGGAGTGAAGTTTAATCAGCCGCATTATCCATGGAGTGTAGAACTTCAAGCCAAAAAGATCAGAGCCTGATGCAGCAAGTTGGCGGATGAAGAAGTCCTGTGCATTGAAGCATTTGCCATGAAGAATATAGAAGACCAAAGTCTTCATTGCACCTTCCAGCTTGGCATGTGGAGAATGTCCTTTGATTAGCCAGAGAGTTTGCCTTATGATGTGATAAATAGTCCTTGGCAGATACTCAAGGTCTTCAATGAAGAACTCCTGGGGATATGCAACATCTTGGGGCAATGGCTTCATCATACTGAGCATCTGACTCATGTTAGGTTCAGGCTTCTGAAAGATGCTCTCCACAGCTTCACTGTGAAGCTGACAGCCATGTTCGTAGAGATCGCCAGGAGTGGGCAGACCAATGAGCTCAATGATATCAAAGGCTTTGGCTTCGTGATGAACATTTCCTGTCATCCACTCCAGGACCCAAGTCTTCGGATCTCTGTTGTACCCACGGATGTGAAGTGTGGCATAGAATTGGAGTAGAAACTCTTCATTCCAGTGCTCTTGGTCGGTGACAAACGGCAGCAATCCAACCTCTTTGAAGCAATCCAGAGCTTCTTCCAGACAGGGCAGACCAGCTATTGCTTCAATGTCAAGACGCTTATGTGGGAAGATGCAACCTTGATTGTATAGAATGTAGGAGTAATAGCTTCGCTGTGGATAGCTCCAGAACCGATCAGAAGATATTCATTCCCTTGAGTAGGGGTTCTTGGAGCTATTGAAGAAGGTGTTGTCTGATTTGAAGCCATTGACGTTGAAGGATCCAGGTGCTGATGCAGGACTTGGAAACCTGGGCAATCTTGGGATTGGCTTCTGTACCTGAGGCCTGTGCTCAACATGATAGTCAAACTGAGGACCAGCAGCAGGCGCAGGAACATAAGCGGTAGCATCATTGGCTTCACTGACTTCTGGTGCTTTTGTTGGTGAAGGCTCCACATTGGCTTTAGCCATGACAGCGTCATTGGCGTAGGTGGCAGCCTCAAAATTTTCAACCTCCACTTGATGAGCTGGAGGGTCGGTCACAGTCACGTTCTCCTCGAGAACAGCTTCTTGGTGAGACGGGGGTGTAGCAGCGCTTGGGGTTTCTTCTTCATCGGCTGATGCAGCCGGAATGTCTTCAGCAGCTTTAGCTTCAGACTCAGAGACTGGAGGCCTTGGTCCTTTGCGAAGCCTGCGTAATGCTGGCGATGCCTGTGGAGTTGGAGTTTGCTGGGCCTCAAAGTCTTCTTCCTCTTGTGCTTGTGGGTGATCAGCCCATGATGCATCCTGAGCAATTGGCATCAGAGGACGACCAATGCTGATGAGCTCGCTATGCGTTTGCACAGGCGATGATTCCTGTTGGTGCTCAAGCTGAGGAAGAACTGCATCATCTACAACATGGTCATGGTGACCAATGTCTTCAGCAGCGATGGGATCAGTTGCTGGAAAGTCTTCAGCTTCATGAGCCTCTGTGGAAGCAGGCTCATGGACAGTCAATTGGCGCTCTTGAGGTTCAGCATCAGGGCGAACCATGGAGATGGGTTCAACAATCAAGGGCTCTGTGGGAGCAGCCCGTTCCTTCTTGGTCTTCCGCTTCTTCTTGGATGGGGCAGTAGCAGAGGCTTCAGGATGTTTCCTCTTCCTTGCTTCAGCCTCAGTAGTCCTCGTCTTCTTCAGCTCTGAAGCGGTTGACCGGGCCTTTGGCTTCGAGCCAGACATGCTAGTTGGGAAGACAATGGGATGTGCTTCCCGCCTTGGTGCGTTGGGTTCGGCCACAGTGGGCTTCTTCTTCTGCTTGGCAGCCATCCTGGGATCAATGCCCGGACGCCCAAGGGCCTTGCGCTTCTCAGCCTCGTTGTAGCCTTGCACACACTTGTCAGCTAGGACCTTCATGCGCTCACGAGAATCCTGAGCTTCTGCACGTTTCTTGTTAAAGGCTTCTTTAAGCTCGTGCAGCATAATCTTGAAGTTCTTCACCTCTTGCACGCTGAGCTTGGTCATATGCTTCTTGAACTGAGATTTTTCAAAGTCAATCTTCTGCTTCAGTTCAACAATGCGCTGGGCGATAGCTAACTCTGAAGCAATGGCGCCATGGAAGGCGACACTAAGGCCAATGGGAAGTTGTAGATCTTCGAAGCTGATGTTGGGCGTGTCAAACCACTCATCAATGAAGTTGTGTATGATTGTCACGTCAAAGAGAGGCAGATCATTGAAGATTTCTGCTTCTTCTTTGCTCTTGATGAGTTGCTCAAGAGCGTCATCTGCAAGATCTTCATCACTGGATAGATCAATGGCATCGTTTTGCAGAATGGCAGCAATAGTCAGTTCTTGGCTGGTGTGTGGCAGAGGCATCTTAACCTTCTGGGGCTTGGAGATGCGTGACAAATCTTCAGACTGCACACTGTCTTCAGGAGGTGCAGTGGCCAGTGGCTTCGCCCGTGAGATTTTTGGTGCAGAGGCAGGCCTTGAAGCTTTAGGCTGCTTCTTTGGCTTCGGCGCTGCAGGTGCTTCATCTGATTCAGCGTCATCTGCAGGCTCATGCACGGCTGTCCCTTGAACTATGATGTGAGTGATGAGACCTTCCAAGTTGTAGAAGGGCCTAAGAAGATTGGGTTCAGCTTCACGAGTTCCATCGACACGGGGAGCAGAGGGACCAGGGTTGAAGTCTAATCCCAAAGACTTCTTGTTCTGCTTCGCTGAGTTCTGGGCAAACTGGAAGTTGCACTTAAACAGATTGTCGTCACGACACCATAGCAGTGATGATGGGTCGGCATCCACAGGCTGAGGTCCACGGACCATGCAGGGATAGAAGCCTTGTTCAATGGCTTCATCTCTGGTCCTGGGTTGAAGATTTTTGTAGAGGATGTCTCCCCATGGTCGCTTGATGGCATTCTTTTCAGCATATTCCTTTGTCACAAATCTGTACTTGAACCACTGTTCTGCCCAATAGCGTCGAATCCATTGGATTCGTGTCTTGTGCTGATTGTAATCCTCTTCAGGATCTGTCTTGTGCAGCTCTGAGAGGTCATCGGGCAGATCTCTTGATGTTTCTCCTCGACGCTTTCTGCCACCCTTCCTTGCTGGTTTCTCTGACGCCATGAACTTTAAACTGAATGGCTTCAATACGTTCAAAGGCTTCAAAGGCTTTCGCTTGCTGGACAAACAGGAACTGGCTTCAGGAGAATTTATGTGATACTGTAAGAATTCTGCAAATGAATGCAGACTATGAGAACCAAGGGATTCTCCCACGGACATGTACCTATGACAGCATTAAGGTGCGAGGGAAGGGGAAGAGGTCATATGCATTCTCAGAAGATTTTGAAGATAAATCAGTTTAGAAGACATTGACCTCATCGTGCGAAGACATTCACTCATAGATAAGGAGTTGGTTCCAGATTTGTACGAATCCACGGATCAGTACAAGTGAGGAATCTAACTACTTTGTGAAGCATAAGTGAATATACTAGGCATATTATGAGATGCAGTTTGAAGTGGATCCAACATGTGTGAACAAAAACCACTTGTGGTAGAAAGTGATGAATCTATAGGATCAAAGGGGCCGTAAAAGGAAGTTTTATTTACCACACGTAGAACTGCTAGACGGAGTGGAAGAGGAGGCCGAGCAGTTCGATCGTCCGTGCCCTAACCTGGCGACGGAGGACACCTACGGCGACGGCGGAGAGGACGATGTCCACGGTCGGCGTGAAGACGGCGTCGGAGAGGTTGCGGCAGCGAAGCGCTTCGTCGCCGTCGTCGTCGAGGGCTAGCGGTGGCGCTAGGGTTCGTGCGAGAGTGGAAGAAGAGATAATGACTATGGTGAGGCGTGTATTTATAGGGACAGGGGCGGCCCAATGTTATTACACAGGTGCCCCTGGCGATTCACATCTGAGGAACACGTGGCCATCATGCAGCATATCGGGGGTTGTTCCACGTCCCACGCATGCCTGGATTGTCGGGTGGTCGTTCCCACTTCTCTGGGTTTCAGGTGAAGGAATGAGCATTGAAAACAGACTTAAAGTTTGTCTCTGTATCTTCTGCTGACAAGGACGCAGAGAAGACATTCGACAGTTTCAATAGAATGCATATGATTTGGAGAGATAGAGTTTGAGATAGAAAGCATAGAAAGGTTAGGGTCCGATCACATTCACTTAGTTCAAAAGATTCAACAAGAAGACATAGCTATAAGTGAATGCTGTAGAGGACAGAACACTAGTATATATATATATTCAACATAGTGAAGATAATTATGAGGACATGTTGAGATTGAAGCCAAACCAGATGTGAAGACATAGCAAATGTAACGCCATGAGTGAAACACTTCAAACAGAACATTTGGTGGAGGCGTTACCCACCGTATAGGAAGTATTAGACCCAGACACAGCGCACAATTATCGTGGCGCTCCGAAGTCAAATTCCACATTAATGTATTCACACTTAGAATGTATGTCTTCATTGATTGAAGATATACTTTACTTCGTGTGTTGCACATCTAAGTCATCAATATGCATAAGTGTTAGGATGTGTGCCTGATCACAGGACATTTGAGGATTCCAAGATATTTAGCTCACACCGTAACTTGCAAAATCTCTTCTCATCCAAGGGCTTGGTGAAGATATCTGCCAATTGCTCTTCAGTGTTGACGTGTATGATATCAATATCTTCCTTCACAACATGATCTCTAAGAAAGTGATGACGAATTTCAATGTGCTTTGTCTTCGAGTGCTGAACTGGGTTGTTGGCAATCTTGATGGCGCTTTCGTTGTCGCAGTAGAGTGGCACTTGCTTCAGATGAATGCCATAGTCCTTGAGTGTTTGCTTCATCCACAGAAGCCGAGCGCAGCAAGATCCAGCAGCAATGTATTCAGATTCAGCAGTGGAGAGAGATACACAGTTCTGCTTCTTTGAAGACCAACATACAAGTGATCGTCCCAGAAAATGACATGTGCCTGATGTAGACTTGCGATCCACCTTGTCACCAGCATAATCTGCATCCAAGAATCCAACCAGATCAAACTCTGAGCCCTTTGGATACCATAATCCTAGAGTTGGGGTGTGAGCCAAATATCGAAGAATTCGCTTCATAGCTAAGTGATGCGACTCCTTTGGTGCCGCTTGGAATCGAGCACACATGCAAACACTAAGCATAATATCTGGCCTAGCTGCATATAGATAAAGAAAAGAACCAATCATGGAGCGGTATACCTTTTGATCGAACACTTTACCATTGTCGTCGGGACCCAGATGATGTTTGGCTGGCATTGGCGTCGTGAAGCCTTTGCAGTCTTGCATACCGAACTTCTTCAGGCAATCTTTGAGATACTTCTCTTGAGATATGAAGATGCCGTTGCGTTGCTGTCGTATTTGAAGACTGAGGAAGAACTTCAGCTCTCCCATCATGGACATCTGATATTGCTCTTGCATCATATATCCAAACTCTTCACTGTACTTCTGATTGGTGCAGCTGAAGATAATGTCATTCACATATATTTGGCACACAAACAGTTCACCATCATATGTCTTCGTGAAGAGAGTGGGGTCGAGGGAACCAGGTATGAAGCCTTTGCTCTTCAGGAAGTGTTTGAGTGTGTCATACCAAGCCCCAGGGGCTTGTTTGAGCCCATACAGTGCCTTGTTGAGCTTGTATACCATGTCAGGATATTTTGGATCTTCAAAGCCAGACAGTTGTGCAACATACACTTCTTCTTCAATCTTGCCATTGAGAAAAGCGCTCTTCACATCCATTTGATATAGTAGTAGTAAGAGTTGAGTAATGAGTGGGACCGAAAAGATCCATGTGGAGCAGTTCGAAGGGTTGAGTAGTAGTCATGATTGTCTTCGAGAGATGTTTGGCCCTCGTCATCTTTCCTGCTTCACAGGCACCGCATAAGTGATCTTTCTTGAACTTGACGCCCTCGATGCCTATGACATGCTTCTTCTTTGCAAGGGTGTGGAGGTTCCTCATGCCAGCATGCCCTAGCCTCCGATGCCTGAGCCAGCATTCTGAAGCTTTTGCTAGAAGACATACGGCAAGCTGTGGTCCTGCTGAGAAATCTACCACGTACAAATCATCTTTCTGATACCCTTCAAACACTAGAGACTTGTCAGATTCCATTAGAACAAGGCAACGATATTTTCCAAATATTACGATCATGTTCAAATCGCAAAGCATTGAGACAAACATTAAGTTGAAGCCAAGGGATTCAACAAGCATGACTTTATCCATGTGTTGATCCTTTGAGATTGCAACTCTACCTAGACCCAATACCTTACTTTTACCAGTGTCAGCAAATGTGATATGACTCTTGTCGGATGGACGTAAGGTTGAGTCCATAAGAAGGCTTCTTTTGCCAGTCATGTGATTGGTACACCCACTATCAATAATCCATTCTGAAGACGCTGGTGTCGTACCCTACAGTGCAGTTAGGGGGATAGGCTTCACGAAGAGAATTGTGAAGCAAAAACATTTGACGAACCAGTGGGTTATTAAAGCTTAGATCAAGATTAGGACTGATAGGGAGAGTAGCAAGCGATTCAGGAACGAAGTACATAGTAAGACCATTCGGGCATTTGATCTTGCACCCTACAAGATGTTTAAGGTCTCCAGCAATAGCGTCAGACGATTTTGGTTTTCTGCTGGAGACCTTTCCCTGCAAAAGAGATTTAAGCTTTCTTAGCCACCCACATCTTCAAGGGTGGCTTAGAAGCAATAAGTCTAAGTGCAGCATCTGAGAACTTTGGCTTTGGAGCCCTAGCAAAAAGTCTTGTAGGCAGACAATAGTACTCATAAGAATAAGCAGAATAGTTCTTGGTCTTATGAACATGGCGGTTCGATGAACCGCGCTCATATTCATAGGCCTGAGTATGGTTTCCCTGCAAAACATTTGCGTTAGTGTGACTCAGGTGAGTCCTCTGTCTGTATGAAGCCTTTGGACCGTATGAAGCCTGTGGTCTGGGGTTTGTCTTCTTCACTTGTGGTGTCATGATGACATTCACAAGAAGATTTTCCAGACACTTTTTCGGCACCCAGATCTTCTTCATAGGCGGCCCATTCCTGCAGTTAGTACCAATATACCTGGCAAACACTTCACCATTCTGATTCTTAAACAGTTTATAGTTTGCATCAAAGGATTCATCAATGACAATGGGGTTAGCACAAGTGAAGCCAGATAGATTGGATGGATCTGCTGAGGGTTCCTTTGCAGCAACCCATGTGGTTTTGGGGTACTGCTCAGGTTTCCAGTAAGAGCCATCAGCATTCATTTTCCTTACGAACCCAACACCCTCTTTCCTCGGGTTTCGGTTCAGAATCTACCTTTTGAGGACATCACATAGTGTCTGATGCCCTTTAAGACTTCTGTACATCCCTGTTTCAAGCAATGTCTTCAACCTAGCATTCTCATCAGCAATAGCAGTGGTATCCTCAGCAGAGGGGTTAGTTACCACATCAACAGTTGAAGATATTGCAACAGTAGCAGCAGTAGAACATTCAGCAACAAAAGTAGCATTATCACGCTCAATGCATTTAAGACATGGTGGTTCAAATCCTTCCTGAGCGGAACTGATCTGTTCGGCGCGAAGTGACTCATTTTCCTTTTGAAGATCTTCATGAGCCGCTCTCAATTTCTCAAGATCTTGCTTCCTTTGAAGATAATCATAGGAAAGCTTTTCATGAGTTGTTGAGAGCGTTTCATGACGACTTTCAAGTTCCTCATACTTAACATGAAGATTTTTTATGTCTTCAACTAAGGACTCAGATCGAGTCATTTCAGCGCCTAACAGATCATCGCTTTTGTCTAATAGTTTTTGAATATGTTCCATAGCTTTCTGTTGTTCAGTTGCAATTTTAGCAAGTGTTTTGTAGCTGGGTCTTGAACCACAAGCAGAGTCATCTTCACTAGATGTTTGATAGTGAGTAGTGCGTGTGTTTACCTTGGCACCGCGTGCCATGAAGCAGTAGGTAGGAGTGGAGTAGTCCTTGTCATTTGCATCGGTGTCGGTGATGAAGTCATTGTCTTCAGTGTTGAAGATGGACTTGGCAACGTATGCTGTAGCCAGACTTGCAACGCCAGAATCGGACTCCTCCTCAGACTCCACCTCCGCCTCCTCAGAAGCGGACTCCTCCTCTGAATCCATTTCCTTGCCAACAAACGCACGTGCCTTGCCAGATGAGCTCTTCTTGTGTGATGAAGACTTTGAGGAAGACTTGGAAGAAGACTTTGAGTATTTCTTCTTCTTCTTCTTGTCGTCAGAGTTATATTCCTTGCTCTTCTTTTTTTTTGTTCTCATTGTCCCACTGCGGACACTCAGATATGAAGTGGCCAGTTTTCTTGCACTTGTGGCATGTTTTCTTCTTGTAGTCATGAGCAGAAGCTTCATCATTCCTTGAGCTTGATCGTGAAGACTTCCTGAAGCCTTTCTTCTTGGTGAATTTTTGGAACTTCTTCACAAGCATAGCAAGTTCCTTTCCAATGTCTTCAGGGTCATCAGAACTGCTGTCAGATTCTTCTTCAGATGAGGAGACAACTTTTGCCTTCAAGGCACGAGTTCACCCATAGTTTGGACCGTAGATATCTCTTTTCTCAGAAAGCTGAAACTCATGTGTGTTGAGCCTCTCAAGTATGTCAGACGGATCGAGTGTCTTGAAATCAGGACGTTCTTGAATCATCAGGGCTAGGGTGTCAAACGAACTGTCAAGTGATCTCAGTAGTGTGTTGACGACTTCATGTTTGGTGATCTCAGTAGCGCCGAGGTCTTGAAGCTCATTTGTGATGTCAGTGAGTCGATCAAACGTAAGCTGGACATTCTCATTGTCATTTCGCTTGAAGCGGTTGAAGAGGTTGCGAAGGACACTGATTCTCTGGTCTCTCTGGGTTGAGACGCCTTCGTTGACCTTGGAGAGCCAGTCCCAGACTAGCTTATATGTTTACAAAGCACTCACACGGCCATATTGTCCTTTGGTCAGATGACCACATATGATGTTCTTGGCAGTAGAGTCCAGTTGAATGAACTTCTTGACATCAGCAGCAGTGACACCTTCTCCAGCCTTGGGAACGCCGTTCTTGATGACATACCATAAGTCGACGTCAATGGCTTCAAGATGCATGCGCATCTTATTCTTCCAGTAGGGATATTCAGTTCCATCAAAGACGGGGCACACAGCGGAGACTTTAATTATCCCTGCAGTCGACATAGCTAAAACTCCAGCTGGTTAAACCGAATCACACAGAACAAGGGAGTACCTTGCTCTGATACCAATTGAAAGTGCGTTATATCGACTAGAGGGGGGGGGGTGAATAGGCGATTTTTATGAAAGTCTTCAAAATGTGGAAGTTTCGAAGACAAACGATAGAAATAAACCTATTACCATGCAGCGGAAGGTAGACTACACTAGGTAAACCATAGTCATGTATTCAATGAAGTGAAAGCACAATGACTAATAGCAGCTAGGTAGTAAGGATCAGGTAGGAAGATATTATGAAGCCAAACAGAACAAGTAGTCACTCAGTGAAGACAAAAGATAGTGCAATCATACAATGACTTCACAAGGACCAACAGTAAGTAAAGGGAAGGGAAGGATGAAACCAGTGACACATTGAAGACAATGATTTGTTGGACCAGTTCCAGTTGCTGTGACAACTGTACGTATGGTTAGGGCGGCTAGGTATTTAAACCTGAGGACACACAGTCCCGGACACGCAGTCCTGAACACGCAGCTCAGGACACCCAGTCCTCACTGTATTCCCCTTGAGCTAAGGTCACACAGACCTCGCCCAATCACTCTGGTAACTCTTCAAGGTAGACTCCCAAACCTTCACAGACTTCGTTCACCGGCGATCCACAATGTCTCTTGGACGCTCAGAACACGACGCCTAACCGGCTGGAGGATTCACAGTCCTCAAGTGTAATAAGTCTTCAGATCACACAGACAAGAAGACTTAAGTGATGCCTAACACTCTTAGGCTCTGGGTGGTTAGGGCTTTATCCTCGCAAGGAATTCTCTCTCAAAGGCTTCGAGGTGGGTTGCTCTCAAACGACAAAAGTCGTACTCTAACTCTGAGCAGCCAACCGTTTATGGTTGTAGGGGGTGGGCTATTTATAGCCACTAGGCAACCTGACCTGATTTGTCCGAAATGACCCTGGGTCACTAAGGAACTGACACGTGTTCCAACGGTCAGATTTCAAACTCACACAGCAACTTTACTTGAGCTACAAGCAAAGCTGACTTGTCCGACTCTGGACAAGATTCACTCTCATAGTCTTCACTCGAAGACATAGGTTTTGGTTAAGCATCACTTCAGTCATTCTGACTGGTTCTCTTGGACCCCACTTAACAGTACGGTGGTTCCTATGACTCAACAAAGAAGAAAAAGAACTACGAAAGATCTAAGTCTTCGAGCTCCATAGGCTTCATGTGATGTCTTCTCTTGTCATAGTCTTCAATGTGAATATCTTCATATACCACCTTTGACATCAATGTCTTCATACATTTTTAGGGGTCATCTCTGTTAGGAAAACCGAATCAATGAGGGACTTCTACCTGTGTTATCCTGCAATTCTCACAAACACATTAGTCCCTCAACTAGGTTTGTCGTCAATACTCCAAAACCAACTAGGGGTGGCACTAGATGCACTTACACACATCGACATGTGACCAACACCCAAAGGGTTTACTAGAGTCAATAATCTAGTTCACATCGCTATGTGATTAACACCCAAAGAGTACTGAGGTGTGATCATGTTTTGCTTTTGAGAGAAGTTTAGTCAACGGGTCTACCACATTCAGATCCGTAAGTATTTTGCAAATTTCTATGTCAACAATGCTCTGCACAGAGCTACTCTAGCTAATTGCTCCCACTTTCAATATGTATCCAGATTGAGATTTAGAGTCATCTGGATCAGTGTCAAAATTTGCATTGACATAACCCTTTACGACGAACCTTTTGTCACTTCCATAATCGAGAAACATATCCTTATTCCACCAAGGATAATTTTGACCAATGTCCAGTGATCTACTCCTAGATCACTATTGTACTCCTTTGCCAAACTCAGGGCAGGGTATACAATAGGTCTGGTACACAGCATGGCATACTTTATAGAACCTATGGCTGAGGCATAGGGAATGACTTTCATTCTCTCTCTATCTTCTGCCGTGGTCGGGTTTTGAGTCTTACTCAACTTCACACCTTGTAGCTCAGGCAAGAACTCCTTCTTTGATTGTTCCATTTTGAACTACTTCAAAATCTTGTCAAGGTATGTACTCATTGAAAAACTTATCAAGCGTCTTGATCTATCTCTAGAGATCTTGATGCTCAATATGTAAGCAGCTTCACCGAGGTCTTTCTTTGAAAAAACTCCTTTCAAGCATTCCTTTATGCTTTGCAGAATAATTCTACATCATCTCCGATCAACAATATGTCATACATATACTTATCAGAAATGCTGTAGTGCTCCCACTCACTTTCTTGTAAATACATGCTTCACCGCAAGTCTGTATAAAACTATATGCTTTGATCAACTTATCAAAGTGTATATTCCAACTCCGAGATGCTTGCACCAGTCCATAGATGGATCGCTGGAGCTTGCATATTTTGTTAGTACCTTTAGGATCGACAAAACCTTCTGGTTGCATCATATACAACTCTTCTTTAATAAATCCTATTAAGGAATGCGGTTTTGTTTATGCATTTGCCAGATTTCATAAAATGCGGCAATAGCTAACATGATTCGGACAGACTTAAGCATAGATACGAGTGAATAATTCTCATCGTGGTCAACACCTTGAACTTGTCGAAATCCTTGTAGATAGTAACACTACTATCAGCATCCGTCTTCCTCTTGAAGATCCATTCAATCTCAATGGCTTGCCGATCTTTGGGCAAGTCAATCAAAGTCCATACTTTGTTCTTATACATGGATCTCATCTCAGATTTCATGGCTTCAAGCCATTTCGCGGAATCTGGGCTCATCATCGCTTCCTCATAGTTCGTAGGCTCGTCATGGTCAAGTAACATGACCTCCAGAACAGGATTACCATACCACTCTGGTGCGGATCTCACTCTGGTTTACCTACGAGGTTCGGTAGCAACTTGATTTGAAGTTACATGATCATCATCATTAGCTTCCTCACTAATTGGTGTAGTAGTCACAGGAACATATTTCTGTGATGAACTACTTTCCAATACGGGAGCAGGCACAATTACCTCATCAAGTTCTACTTTCCTCCCACTCACTTCTTTCGAGAGAAACTCCTTCTCTAGAAAGGATCCATTCTCAGCAATGAATATCTTGCCTTCGGATCTGTGATAGAAGGTGTACCCAACATTTTATTTTGGGTATCCTATGAAGATGTACTTCTCCAATTTGGGTTTGAGCTTATCAGGTTGAAACTTTTTCACATAAGCATTGCAACCTCAAATTTTAGGAAACGACAATTTAGGTTTCTTGCCAAACCATAGTTCATATGGTGTCGTCTCAACGGATTTAGATGGTGCCCTATTTAACGTGAATGTAGCTGTCTCTAATGCATAACCCCAAAATGATAGTGGTAAATTGGTAAGAGACATCATAGATTGCACCATATCTAATAAAGTATGGTTACGACGTTTGGACACACCATTACACTGTGGTGTTCCAGGTGGCGTGAGTAGTGAAACTATTTCACATTGTTTTAACTGAAGGCCAAACTCGTTACTCAAATATTTTACTTCTGTGATCATATCGTCGAAACTATTATTTTTGTTACGATGATTCTCCACTTCACTCTGAATTTTTTTTCAAATGTTTCAGACTTGTGTTTCATCAAGTAGATATACTCATATCTGCTCAAATCATCTATGAAGATCAAAAAATAATGATACCTGCCGTGAGCCTTAATATTCATCGGACCACATACATCAGTATGTATGATTTCCAACAAATCTGTTGCTCGCTCCATTGTTCCGGAGAACAGAGTCTTAGTCATCTTGCCCATGAGGCATGGTTCGCAAGCATCAACTGATTCATAATCAAGTGATTCCAAAAGCCCATCAGCATGGATTTTCTTCATGCTCTTTACACCAATATGACCTAAACGGCAGTGCCACAAATAAGTTGCACTATCATTATTAACTTTGCATCTTTTGGTTTCAATATTATGAATATGTGTATCACTACGATCGAGATCCAACGAACCATTTTCATTGGGTGTGTAACCATATAAGGTTTTATTCATGTAAACAAAACAACAATTTATTCTCTTACTTAAATGAATAACCGTATTGCAATAAACATGATCAAATCATATTCATGCTCAACGCAAACACCAAATAACACTTATTTAGGTTCAACACTAATCCCGAAAGTATAGGGAGTGTGCGATGATGATCATATCAATCTTGGAACCACTTCCAACACACATCGTCACTTCACCCTTAACTAGTCTCTGTTCATTCTGCAATTCCCGTTTCGAGTTACTATACTTAGCAGCTGAACTAGTATCAAATACCGAGGGTTGCTATAAACACTAGTAAAGTACACATCAATAACATGTATATCAAATATATCTATGTTCACTTTGCCATCCTTCTTATCCGCCAAATACTTGGGGTAGTTTCGCTTCCAGTGACCAGTCCCTTTGCAGTAGAAGCACTTAGTCTCAGGCTTAGGACCAGACTTGGGCTTCTTCACTTGAGCAGCAACTTGTTTGCCGTTCTTCTTGAAGTTCCCTTTACCTCCCTTTGCCCTTTTCTTGAAACTAGTGGTCTTGTTAATCATCAACACTTGATGCTCTTTCTTGATTTCTACCTTCATCAATTTCATCATCATGAAAAGCTCGGGAATCGTTTTCATCATACCTTGCATACTATAGTTCATCACGAAGTTCTACTAACTTGGTGATGGTGACTAGAGAATTCTGTCAATCACTATTTTATCTGGAAGATTAATTCCCACTTGATTCAAGTGATTGTAGTACCCAGACAATCTGAGCACATGCTCACTGCTTGAGCTATTCTCCTCCATCTTTTAGCTATAGAACTTGTTGGAGACTTCATATCTCTCAACTCGGGTATTTACTTGAAATATTAACTTCAACTCCTGGAACATCTCATGTGGTCCATGACGTTCAAAACGTCTTTGAAATCCCGATTCTAAGCTGTTAAGCATGGTGCACTAAACTATCAAGTAGTCATCATATTGAGCTAGCCAAACGTTCATAACGTCTGCATCTGCTCCTGCAATAAGTCAGTCACCTAGCGGTGCATCAAGGACATAATTCTTCTGTGCAGCAATGAGGATAAACCTCAGATCACGGATCCAATCCGCATCATTGCTACTAACATCTTTCAACTTAGTTTTCTCTAGGAACATATCAAAAATAAAACAGGGGAGCTAAACGCGAGCTATTGATCTACAACATAGATATGCTAATACTACCACGACTAAGTTCATGATAAATTTAAGTTCAATTAATCATATTACTTAAGAACTCCCACTTAGAAAGACATCCCTCTAATCTTCTAAGTGATCACGTGATCCAAATCAACTAAACCATAACCGATCATCACGTGAAATGGAGTAGTTTTCAATGGTGAACATCACTATGTTGATCATATCTACTATATGATTCACGCTCAACCTTTCAGTCTCAGTGTTCCGAGGCCATATCTGCATATGCTAGGCTCGTCAAGTTTAACCTGAGTATTCTGCGTGTGCAAAACTGGCTTGCACCCGTTGTAGATGGACATAGAGCTTATCACACCCGATCATCACGTGGTGTCTGGGCACAACGAACTTTGGAAACGGTGCATACTCAGGGAGAACACTTTTATCTTGAAATTAGTGAGAGATCATCTTATAATGCTACCGTCAATTAAAGCAAGATAAGATGCATAAAAGATAAACATCACATGCAATCAAAATATGTGACATGATACGGCCATCATCATCTTGTGCCTTTGATCTCCATCTCCAAAACATCGTCATGATTTCCATCGTCACTGGAATGACACCATGATCTCCATCATCTTGATCTATATCAATGTGTCGTCACATGGTCGTCTCGCCAACTATCACTCTTGCAACTATTGCTATCGCATAGCGATAATTATAAAGCAATTATTTGGCGCTTGCATCTTATGCAATAAAGAGACAACCATAAGGCTTCTGCCAGTTGCCGATAACTTCAACAAAACATGATCATCTTATACAACAACTTATATCTCATCATGTCTTGACCATATCACATCACAACATGCCCTGCAAAAACAAGTTAGACGTCCTCTACTTTGTTGTTGCAAGTTTTACGTGGCTGCTACGGGCTTAGCAAGAACCGTTCTTACCTACGCATCAAAACCACAACGATAGTTTGTCAAGTTGGTGCTGTTTTAACCTTCTCAAGGACCGGGCATAGCCACACTCGGTTCAACTAAAGTTGGAGAAACTGACACCCGCGAGCCACCTGTGTGCAAAGCACGTCGGTAGAACCAGTCTCGCGTAAGCGTACGCGTAATGTCGGTCCGGGCCGCTTCATCCAACAATACCACCGAACCAAAGTATGACATGCTGGTAAGAAGTATGACTTATATCGCCCACAACTCACTTGTGTTCTACTCGTGCATATAACATCAACGCATAAAACCTAGCTCGAATGCCACTGTTGGGGAACGTAGTAATTTCAAAAAAATTCCTACACACACGCAAGATCATGGTGATGCATAGCAACGAGAGGGGAGAGTGTTGTCTACGTACCCTCGTAGACCGGCAACGGAAGCGTTGACACAATGTAGAGGAAGTAGTCGTACGTCTTCCCGATCCGACCGATCCAAGTACCGAACGTACGGCACCTCCGAGTTCTGCACACGTTCAACTCAGTGACGTCCCTCGAGCTCCGATCCAGCCGAGTGTTGAGGGAGAGTTTCGTCAGCACGATGGCGTGATGACGGTGATGATGTTCTACCGACGCAGGGCTTCGCCTAAGCACCACTACGATATGACTGAGGTGGAATATGGTGGAAGGGGGCACCGCACACGGCTAAGGAACGATCACGAAGATCAACTTGTGTGTCATGGGGTGCCCCCTTGCCCCCGTATATAAAGGAGGGAGGGGGGAGGTGCGGCCAGCCCCCAGGGGTGCGCCTGGAGGAGTCCTACTCCCACCGGGAGTAGGACTTCCCCCTCTTGCCTTGTTGGAGAAGGAAAGGGGAAGGGGAAAGAGGAAAGGGGGGCGCCGCCCCCCTTCCTTTTCCTATTCGGACTAGGGGGGAGGGGTCGCGCGGCCTGCCCTGGCCGGCCCTCCTCTTCTCCCTTAGGGCCCATGTAGGCCCATTAACCCCCCCGGGGGGGGGGGGGGGTTCCGGTAACCCCCCGGTACTCCGGTAAAATCCCGATTTCACCCGGAACGATTCTGATATCCAAATATAGGCTTCCAATATATCAATCTTTATGTCTCGACCATTTAGAGACTCCTCGTCATGTCCGTGATCACATCCGAGACTCCGAAAAACCTTCGGTACATCAAAACACAAAAACCCTAATTACGATCGTCACCGAACTTTAAGCGTGCGGACCCTACGGGTTCGAGAACTATGTAGACATGACCGAGACACGTCTCCAGTCAATAACCAATAGCGGAACCTGGATGCTCATATTGGCTCCTACATATTCTACAAAGATTTTTATCGGTCAGACCACATAACAACATACGTTGTTCCCTTTGTCATCGGTATGTTACTTGCCCGAGATTCGATCGTCGGTATCTCAATACCTAGTTCAATCTCGTTACCGATAAGTCTCTTTACTCATTCTGTAATACATCATCCCGCAACTAAATCATTAGTTGCAATGCTTGCAAGGCTTATAGTGATGTGCATTATCGAGTGGGCCCAGAGATACCTCTCTGACAATCAGAGTGACAAATCCTAATCTCGAAATACGCCAACCCAAAAAGTACCTTTGGAGACACCTGTAGAGCACCTTTATAATCACCCAGTTATGTTATGATGTTTGGTAGCACACAAAGTGTTCCTCTGGTAAACGGGAGTTGCATAATCTCATAGTCATAGGAACATGTATAAGTCATGAATAAAGCAATAGCAACAAACTAAACGATCAAGTGCTATGCTAACGGAATGGGTCAAGTCAATCACATCATTCTCCTAATGATGTGATCTCGTTAATCAAATGACAACTCATGTCTATGGTTAGGAAACATAACCATCTTTGATCAATGAGCTAGTCAAGTAGAGGCATACTAGTGACACTCTGTTTGTCTATGTATTCACACATGTATTATATTTCCGGTTAATACAATTCTAGCATGAATAATAAACATTTATCATGATATAAGGAAATAAATAATAACTTTATTATTGCCTCTAGGGCATATTTCCTTCATGTATTGCTATACAACTCTCGTTTAATATTTTTTACAGGAAAACTTCTCTCTAAATGGGAAGGTCCTTACGTTATCGAGGAGGTCTATCGCTCCGGTGCCATAAAAATCAACAACTTTGAAGGCACAAATCCGAAGGTGGTGAACGGTCAAAGAATCAAACATTATATCTCAAGTAATCCTATAAATGTTGAAACCAATGTTATTGAAACCGTAACCCCAGAGGAATACATAAGGGACACCTTCAGGAACGTTTCAAACTCCAAAAAGGAATAGGTATGTGGTACGGTAAGTAAACCGACTCCAAAACAGTTCTAATGGCATTTTTTCTCCGTTTTGGAATATTTAGAAAAATAGAAAAATAAGAAGCAGTCTAGGAAGGACACGAGGGTTCCACGAGGGTGGAGGGCACTTGAGGAGGCCCATTGTTGGAATATACAAGCCAAGTTCTATAATGAAAAATTCCCACTAGTATATGAAAATGACAAAACAAGAGACTCTCTATCATAAAGATCATGGTGCTACTTTGAAGCACAAGTGTGGAAAAAAGGATAGTAGCATTGCCCCTTTTTGTTTTTTTGGGCCTTCCTTTTTTTCATTTGGCCTTTCTCTTTTTTGGGGGGACAATGCTCTATTAATGATGATCATCACACTTCTATTTATTTACAACTCAATGATTACAACTCGATACTAGAACAAGATATGACTCTATATAATGCCTCCGGCGGTGTACCGGGATGTGCAATGACTCATGAGTGACATGTATGAAAGAATTATGAACGGTGGATTTGCCACAAATACGATGTCAACTACATGATCATGCAAGGCAATATGACAATGATGATGCATGACATAATAAACGGAATGGTGGAAAGTTGCATGGCAATATATCTCGGAATGGCTATGGAAATGCCATAATAGGTAGGTATGGTCGCTGTTTTGAGGAAGATATAAGGAGGTTTATGTGTGATAGAGCATATCGTATCACGGGGTTTGGATGCCCCGACGAAGTTTTCACCAACTCTCAAGGTGAGAAAGGGCAATGCACGGTACCGAAGAGGCTAGCAATGATGGAAGGGTGAGAGTGCGTATAGTCCATGGACTCAACATTAGTCATAAAGAACTCACATACTTATTGCAAAAATCTACAAGTCATCAAAAACCAAGTATTACGCGCATGCTCCTAGGGGGATAGATTGGTAGGAAAAGACCATCGCTCGTCCCCGACCGCCACTCATAAGGAAGACAATCAAATAACACCTCATGTTTCAAATTGTTACAGAATGTTTACCATACGTGCATGCTACAGGACTTGCAAACTTCAACACAAGTATTTCTCAAATTCACAACTACTCAACTAGCACAACTTTAATATCACTATCTCCATATCTCAGAACAATCATCAAGTATCAAACTTCTCTTAGTATTCAATGCACTTATATGAATGCTTTTTATTATGCCTAAAAGCAAATTGCCATGTTGTTCTAAAGGACTCTCAAAATAATATAAGTGAAGCATGATAGATCAATTATTTCTATAAAATAAAACCACCACCATGCTCTAAAAGATATAAGTGAAGCACTAGAGCAAAAACTATATAGCTCAGAAGATATAAGTGAAGCATATAGAGTATTCTAATAAATTCTGATTCACGTGTGTCTCTCTCAAAAGGTGTGTACAGCAAGGATGATTATGGTAAACTAAAAAGCAAAGACTCAAATCATACAAGACGCTCCAAGCAAAACACATATCATGTGGTGAATAAAAATATAGCTCCAAGTAAAGTTACCGATGAACGAAGACAAAAGAGGGGATGCCTTCCGGGGCATCCCCAAGCTTAGGATTTTTGGTGTCCTTGGATTTTACCTTGGGGTGCCTTGGGAATCCCCAAGCTTAGGCTCTTGCCACTCCTTGTTCCATAATCCATCAAATCTTTACCCCAAACTTGAAAACTGCACAACACAAAACTAAACAGACAATCTCATGAGTTCCGTTAGCGAAAGAAAACAAAACACCACTTCAAGGTACTGTAATGAACTCATTATTTATTTATATTGGTGTTAAACCTACTGTATTCCAACTTCTCTATGGTTTATAAACTCCATTACTAGCCATAGATTCATCAAAATAAGCAAACAACACACGAAAAACAGAATCTGTCAAAAACAGAACAATTTGTAGTAATCTGTAACTAACGCAAACTTATGGAACCCCAAAAATTCTAAAATAAATTGCTGGACGTGAGGAATTTATATATTAATCATATGCAAACAGAATTAACTAAATAGAACTCTCCAATAAAAAATGTTAGCAATTCTGGTGAGCGCTAAAGTTTCTGTTTTTTACAGCAAGATCAAAAAGACTTTCCCCAAGTCTTCCCAACGGTTCTACTTGGCACAAACACTAACTAAACACAAAAACACAACCAAAACATAAGCTAGATAAATTATTTATTACTAAACAGGAACAAAAAGCAAGGAACAAAAATAAAATTGGGTTGCCTCCCAACAAGCGTTATCGTTTAACGCCCCTAGCTAGGTATTGCCATCTTTGGTAGGCAATCCATAAGTGGCTTTCATAATAGATTCATATGGTAATTTAATTCTTTCTAGGGAAGTGTTCCATGCCTTTCCTTAATGGAAGTTGGAATCTAATATTCCCTTCCTTCATATCAATAATTGCACCAATCGTTCTAAGGAAAGGTCTACCAAGAATAATAGGACATGAAGGATTGCAATCTATATCAAGAACAATGAAATCTACGGGCACATAATTCCTATTTGCAACAATAATAAAATCATTAATCTTTCCCATAGGTTTCTTAATAATGGAATCCGCAAGGTGCAAGTTTAAAGAACAATCATCAAATTCACGGAAACCTAGCAAATCACACAAAGTTTTTGGGATCGTGGAAACACCAGCACCCAAATCACACAAAGCATATCATTCATGATCTTTAATTTTTATTTTAATAGTAGGTTCCCACTCATCATAAAGTTTTTTAGGGATAGAAACTTCCAACTCAAGTTTTTCTTCATAAGATTGCATCAAAGCATCAACGATATGTTTAGTAAAAGCTTTATTTTGACTATAAGCATGAGGAGAATTTAGCATGGATTGCAACAAGGAAATACAATCTATCAAAGAGTAATTATCATAATTAAATTCCTTGAAATCCAAGATAGTGGGTTCGTTGCTATCTAAAGTTTTAACCTCTTCAATCCCACTTTTACCAATTTTTGCATCAAGATCTAAAAACTCCGAATGTTTGGGACGCCTTCTAACTAAAGTTGACTCATCTCCAGTCCCATCATTATCAAGATTCATATTTAAAAACAAATATTTAATAGGGGACACATCAATCACTTTTAGATCTTCATCCTTATTATCATGAAAACTAGAAGAACACACATTGGCAAAGCAATCTTTCTTAGCACGCATCCTAGCGGTTCTTTCTTTGCACTCATCAATGGAAATTCTCATGGCTTTGAGAGACTCATTGATATCATGCTTAGGTGGAATAGATGTAAGTTTCAAAGAATCAACATCAAGAGAAATTCTATCCACGTTCCTAGCCAACTCATCAATCTTAAGCAATTTTTCTTCAATCAAAGCATTGAAACCCTTTTGCGAACTAATAAATTCTTTAATACTAGATTCAAAATCAGAGGGCATCTTATTATCATTTCCATAAGAATTATTGTAGGAATTACCATAATTATTAGAGGAATTACTAGGAAACTGCCTAGAATTAAAATTACCTCTATACGCGTTGTTACCAAAATTGTTCCTACCAACAAAATTCACATCCATAGATTCGTTATTATTCTCAATCAAAGTAGACAAAGGCATATCATTAGGATCAGTAGGAGCACTCTTATTAGCAAAAAATTTCATAAGTTCATCCATCTCTCCACTCAAAACATTAATCTCTTCAATTGCATGCACCTTTTTACTAGTAGATCTTTCAGTGTGCCATTGAGAATAATTAACCATAATATTATCTAAGAGTTTGGTAGCTTCTCCTAAAGTGATTTCCATAAAAGTGCCTCCCGCGGCCAAATCTAAAAGATTTCTAGAAGCAAAATTCAATCCGGCTTAAATTTTTTGTATAATCATCCATAAATTCAAACCATGTGTAGGGCAATTACGCATCATTAATTTCATTGTAACATACCAAATTTTCAATTTGGAATGTTATACAGTAGATCATCCTTGCATATCATATTTTACCGCATTTTGGTTGATCCTAGAAAATTCTACGCAACTCAAGGACCCTCGGAGAGAGTTGGGGATTTCGTTATTTTCACATTTGAGTTTTCTCAAATTTTGAAAATAGGATCATTTGATTTTATTTATTTTATCTTCAATTATTTCTATTATCAAAATATGAGAGAGGGAATAAAATGACTTTCCCAAAATAAAGAAATATTGAGGATTTCATAAAAAATCAAATATGATTTTATTTTGGTTTTATCTGCTATTTTATTTGAATTTAGGCAAAATGTGCATTTTTCAAAATTGCATTTAGGCCCCAAATAAATGTTCATCATGTGCGGCTTGATTTTAGAAGCGGGGATAAATTTATTTCGGGATTTTTGGAGTCCGTTTAGTATTCCTTTTGTTTTTTTCAGAGCGTAAATTTTTTTTAAAAAAAATCCGAACCGACTTTGGGGTGTAACCGGCCAGGACTCCGCCTGGCCGGGCCTTTAAACAGTGCCGCCCGAGGCCCGAGCCAGACCAAGCCGCCCCGCCCCCAAACCCTAACCCTAGCCCCGCCGCAGTCGCCTCTGCGCCGCCGCCGCCTCGCCCCGCGCCGCCGCGCCGCCGCCGCCTCGCCCCGCCCCGCCGCCCCCCCGCGCCGCCGCCATCCTGCCGCCGCCCAGCCCCGCGCCGCCCCGTTGCCCCCCGCCGCCGCCGACGATCGCCCGAGCCGCCGCCGCCGCCGTTCGCCGGAGTCGCCGAAGGTAGACCTCGCGCCGCCGGTTTTTCTCGAAAAACCGATCGGTTTTCCGTCAGTTTTGTTCTGTTTTAGTTTCGTTTTTTTTAATAGATCGATTTTTCCGGTTTATTTATTTAGCGAGCATTCGCCCATTCGTTCGTTTTAATGAACACGTTCTTCGATTAGATCTAGTTAATGAACGTTCGTTCGTTAATCTGTTCGTCGTTTTTCTTTTTCTCGCATTTAATCCGCGATTTTTCTGATCGCGATTCCTGATCCGTTTTTCGTTCTAGTATAACTTTTCGCTCGTTTATCGGAATCAGGCGATTCAAGCGCCTGGAGTTTCGTCTCGAAACCCTCTTTCCGTTTAACCAACTCAAACAAGTTTTTGCCACTGTAAAAATTGCCCTAGATCCAGAATAGTAAACGAAGCTTGTTTCTTTTGCCGTTTGTCTTTCGTTGCTTCGTTCAATTTGATTCTTTTTGCCAACCGGAGTTCTTAAGTTGAACTTTCTGGTTAGATTTCTTATTTGAGTTTTACCTGTGCATTAGTTGAGTACTTATTGTATGCTTGTTTGTTTGTGAAAGAGTCCCCGGAGTGCGCTGCTTGCTACTTCGAATCGCTAGGTTTCCTGGATCATCAGCAAGGCAAGTAACACTTTGATCATACCTCCTACTACCCAGTTTTTATTGCATTAGATTAATCCTCACACATTGCATGATTAGGATCTAATTAAATTGTGGGTTTGGGAAGTAGATGAGGCAGTACCTATTACCTATTATTATCAAACCTTTGGGAGTTACTTCTACGTTGCTTATTATGCCATGCTATGCTAGTAGACGTGGATTGGGTGAGTGTATCCATGACAGATGTTAGATTGTTAAATTTACGGTTTATCTAAGGTGGCAACTTAAATACACATCTGGGTGGATTGAGGCACCTGGGTATTCCAGCGATTGCCTGTTTTCTTTTGGACCGCCACCCAGGCTCAAAGGGATCATGAGATTATTCATACTAGAAACTTCCGTGTGCAGCCACAAGCTATTATGGGCTCTAGAATAGTTGAGTAAGTTGTGCGAACTCTTACAGTGGTAGACTAGCAGATGTAGGGGAAAGTAGGTGTAACGGTCTACCCGATCGTAAGGTGCTAGCGCTTCTGAAAGACTATGTCTCGCTCATCCGTTTCTCAAACATCATGTAGTGCGAGAAATCAAACGGAGGCGATCGAGTCTTGTGGGGAAAAGTGCGCAAACCTCTGCAGAGTGTATAAACTAATCATGGTTAGCCGTGTCCCCGGTTATGGACATCTTGAGTATCTAGTACCTAGATCATCATGTGAATCTCATCATGTTACTCTAAAATTAATTTTGTTGGGTTTTGTTTAATGATGATGCTTAATTGGGATTGAGAATGCTGTCACCCATTCTCAATGTTTAACAACCACCATGATAGTTAAATAAAATTTAATCCTTTGCAGTAGGGAAAAATTGGCTTTACGCAAAACTGTAACCATAGAGCTTTCCACCAGCCAAATATGCATGTAGTATAGCCTTACTTCTTCATTGCCCTCTATGTGTTACATTGCCAGCATATTCCATGTGCTGACCCGTTTCGGGCTGCAACGTTAATGTTGCAGACTTTTCAGATGACGATTAAGGTGCCTTTAGGTCGTGGTTCTATACTCAGTGATGTCGTTGGAGTTGATGGACTCACTTATCTTCCAAGCCTTCCGCTGTTATCGTTATTAGATGGCCTTAAGCCATATTTATTGTAATAAGTTCTCTTTTGAGACTCTCAATGTAATAAGTGTGTGATTGCTACTCTGTTATAAATCCTTCAAGTACTGTGTGGTGTCAGCATTACTGATCCAGGGATGACACCCGAGCACAGAGATTGGATCGTTTGAGGTCTGGTCGTTACAAGATGGTATCAGAGCACACGCTGACTATAGGACACGACCACTAAGCTAAAGACCTAGATCATTACTCACTCTTCTCACTCTGACCTCTCATCTTTTCTACTCTTTTAGGATGGCGGATGCAAGGAACAAGTTTGCGCAACCGGATGAATATACACCCTTTGGACGTCACTTGAAGGAAGTCACTAGATACCTGAACATAGGAGTACCAAGCTTCACCGGAACCTAGAACGCCACTCTACCTGAAGAAGAGTGCTGGATGATTCAAGTTCAAGTTCCAGGAAGGACGTTCACGCCAGTCACTGAGCCCATAGAGTTTTCTTTTGATGCACCAACTTGGAGTCTAGGAAAGAGCATGGCAGCTCACATCGCCATGCGATGCATTGGAGAAGTTTACCGCAATGATCTCAAGGATACTATCTACCAGATTTGTGGGCGCCGAGATGAGCACTGGGAGATGATCAGCACCAGGAAGGATAGATCAGTTGCAGCTTTTATCCAGGAGTTAAACCAGCACATACGACGACAGGAGAACCAGATGTGCGCAGATATGATAGATCTGAAGAAGGCGAGGACAAGAATCAAGGAACTGGAGGAAGAACTGAAGGCTACACGTGAAAATTATGAAGAGGAAATCGAAGTATTAGTGGAGAAGAATGACGATCTGATCAAGAAGATTGGAATATTTATGGGAGGCCCTACACCAGTAGAAGAAGACGAAGAACTCAAGGAGATCCGCCCGGAAGACTACATCATCATCGACGACACCGACTCGGATCCAGATGATAGCGATGATGACTATGTTGATGAAGCTGGAGCAGATATCATGGAGTCTGCAACCGAAGAATATTTCTAGTAGACCACCCCAACAGTAGTAGTAGTCCACCATGTAAATATAGTAGTCCGAGCACTTTTGCGATAGTTAGATCGATTGTATGCCCTTGTTTGATTGATTGAATGAAGTGAATTGTTTGCTTTTGCCTCATGTGCATATGGGTAGTGTTTTCTCTTTAGACCCCCTCTATTCTTAAATCTCATCTTTTCTAAACCCTCAGATGCCTCCGAGACATGACCCCGGATTTACCTTCCCACCGGAGCTCACCCAGTTGATCCAGCAGTAGAACACATTGATGCAGTTGCTATTCCAGAATCAGAATCAGGGGAACAACAACAACCCACCACCACCACCACCACCACCTGTTGATCACTTAGCCCGTTTTCTTAGGCTGAATCCGCCGGTGTTTTCCAGTAGCACCGAGCCGATAGTAGCAGATGATTGGCTCCGCAAGACAGCAAGGGAGTTGACCATGGCAGGATGCATAGATGCGGAAAAGGTGAAGTTTGCCGCACATCAGCTTGAAGGACCCGCAGCATCATGGTGGGAGAATTTCACAGCCACTTTCCCTGTCGACACTGTCACATGGGACTAGTTTCAGCAAGCTTTTCATACTGCCCATGTTTCAGCAGGAGCTATGGCCATGAAGAAGCGAGAGTTTCGCAACTTGCGCCAAGGAGGACAGACAGTTGGCCAATATGTGGAGGACTTTATTAAGTTAGCACGTTATGCCCCAGATGACGTTGCTACGGATGCAGCTAAGCAGGAGAAGTTTCTGGAAGGACTGAATGATGAGTTGAGCATGCAGTTGATGGTAGCAACCTTCAACAACTACCAGGAGTTGGTAGATCGTGCTCTCATGATTGAAGGGAAGCAACAACAGATTGAGAATCGCAAGAGGAAGTATGGACAAGGGAAGTACAATTCAGGAGCTCAGGAAAAGCCATGTTTTACCCCTAGACCGGGAGGACATTTTCAGCATACCCATGGAGGAGGTAGCTTGCACAATCACAATGGCACCAAGAATGGTAATGGGAATAGAGGAAGCAACGGCCAGAACCGCACCAACCCATCAACCCCAGCCAAGAGAGACCTGAGCCAAGTCACTTGCTTTAAGTGCCAGAAGACCGGACATTATGCCAATGAATGTCCTGAATCCCAGAATGGAAATGGCAATGGAAGCTCTGGGAAGAAGCCGAACCCTTTCAACAGGGGACAGGTGAACCACGCTAACGTGGAGGAGGTTGAAGAGCAGCCGGATGTAGTAATCGGTAAGTTTTTGGTTAAGTCATTTACTTCACTCGTTCTTTTCGATACCGGTGCATCGCATTCATACATATCAAGGGGATTTGTGGATAAGTATAACCTGCCCACCAAAGTTCTTAGAACACCTATGTTAGTAAGCTCACCAGGAGCGGAGTATATGGCTAGCCAAGGATATTTTCAAGTGCCATTGAGTATAGGTAGGCATGTGTTTCCCTCGGATTTAATCATTTTGGAATCACAAGGATTGGATGTAATTCTGGGTATGGATTGGCTGTCGATGTTTGGAGGAAACATCGATTGCGCCAGTAAGTCGATCTTGCTTACCACCCTAGAAGGGAGAAGGATCAAGTATGTATCCCGGCATGTGCCGAAGAGGACTCAAGTAAATTGTTTAACAGGAGTTGTGCAGGAGGAAGTACCAGTGGTGAAGGATTTCCCAGATGTATTTCTAGAGGAGTTGCCAGGCATGCCACCGGATAGAGATATTGAGTTTTTGATTGAGCTTTTGCCAGGCATAGGGCCAATATCAAAGAGACCATATAGGATGCCCGCAAAGGATTTGGTGGAGATTAAGGAGCAGATTAAGGAGTTACTGGATAAAGGATATATTCGCCCAAGTTCTTCACCTTGGGGATCGCCAGTACTTCTAGTGGATAAGAAGGATGGATCGTTAAGGATGGTTGTTGATTATCAAGGATTGAATGAGGTAACCATTAAGAACAAGTACCCACTACCAATGATCAATGATCTGTTTGATCGATTGCAAGGAGCTAAGGTATTTTCCAAGATCGATCTACGATTAGGATACCACCAGTCGAAGATTCGAGAACAGGATATACCTAAGACGGCTTTTACCACCAGGTATGGGCTGTACGAGTATACCATTATGTCATTTGGACTGACTAACGCACCTACATATTTTATGAACATGATGAACAAAGTGTTTATGGAGTTTCTGGATAAGTTCGTTGTAGTGTTCATTGATGATATCCTGGTTTACTCGAAGAATGAAGAGGAGCATAAGGAGCATTTGCGTTTGGTTCTTGGAAAGCTCAGAGAACATCAATTATATGCCAAGTTTAGCAAATGTGAGTTTTGGTTGAAGGAAGTTGGATTTCTTAGACACGTTATATCTGGAGAAGGTATAGCAGTAGATCCCACTAAGGTTGATACCGTGACAAATTGGGAAGCCCCAACAACAGTTGGAGAGATCCGGAGTTTTCTTGGACTTGCAGGATACTACCAGAGGTTTATTGAGAATTTCTCAAAGATTGTGAAGCCTATGACGGAGTTGTTGAACAAGGATACCAAGTTCATATGGACTGAGGAATGTGAGGCTAGTTTCCAAGAATTGAAGAAACGTTTGGTTACATCACCTGTGTTGATTTTGCCAGATCAGACCAAGGATTATGAGGTGTATTGCGACGCTTCACGTCGAGGACTTGGAGCAGTGCTTATGCAGGAAGGAAGAGTTGTTTCATATGCCTCACGACAGATTAAGCCTCATGAGTTAAATTATGCTACACATGATTTGGAGTTAGCAGCCGTAGTGCATGCGTTGAAAACCTGGAGACACTTTCTCATTGGAAACCATTGTGAGGTGTACACGGATCACAAGAGTTTGAAGTATATTTTCACGCAGAAGGAGTTGAATCTCAAACAAAGGAGATGGTTGGAGCTCATCAAGGATTATGATATGAAACTACATTATCACCCTGGAAAGGCTAACATAGTAGCTGACGCGCTGAGCCATAAAAGTCATGTCAACACCTTAATGACGGGAGATTTACCAAGGGAGTTAGCCGAAAATCTCCGAGAGCTATGTTTGGAAATAGTACCAAGAGGCTACGTAGCAGCATTGGAGATTCAGTCTACTTTGATGGATAAGATCAGAGACGCCCAGAAGACTGACAAGGAGATTGCCTCTATAAAGGAGAAAATGAGCAAAGGAAAAGCTAAGGGATTTCGTGAAGATGAGCACGATACCTTATAGTTTGAAGACCGTGTTTATGTGCCTAATGATTCGGAGACCAGGAAGTTAATTCTGCAAGAGGCCCATGATTCACCATATCCGATTCACCCAGGTAATACCAAGATGTATTTGGATTTGAAGGATACTTTCTGGTGGACCGGAATGAAGAAGGATATTGCGGAGTATGTAGCGGTTTGTGATGTGTGTCAGAGAGTAAAGACTGAGCATCAGAAACCAGCAGGATTGCTACAGCCATTGCCGATACCCGAGTGGAAGTGGGATAAATTAGGCATGGATTTTATTACAGGTTTACCCAGAACTTGTTCAGGCTATGACTCGATTTGGGTTGTAGTCGATCGTTTGACAAAGGTAGCTCATTTCATCCCACTGAAGACCACCTATACCAGTGCAAAGTTGGCAAAGATATACATGACCAGAATCGTATGTCTGCATGGAGTTCCAAGGAGCATTGTATCAGATAGAGGAACCCAATTTACCTCAAAGTTCTGGAATCAGTTGCACGAAACTTTGGGTACCAGGCTGGAGTTTAGAACAGCTTTCCATCCGCACACAGATGGACAGACCGAGAGAGTCAACCAGATTTTGGAGGATATGCTGAGAGCTTGTGCGCTAGATTACAGATCTAGTTGGGATGAGAATTTGCCGTATGCAGAGTTCTCTTACAACAACAGCTATCAATCCAGTTTGAAGATGGCCCCTTTCGAAGCCTTGTATGGAAGGAGGTGCAGGACCCCATTGTCGTGGGATGAAGTTCGAGACCGCCAGTTGTTTGGACCAGATCTGATTAAGGAGTCTGAACAGAAAGTAAAATTGATTCGCGATAGGCTCAAGGTAGCCCAGTCCATGCAGAAGAGCTACGAAGATTCTAAACGCAAGGAGACAGTTTACGAAGTCGGAGACCGAGTCTATCTTCAAGTATCTCCACTTCGAGGAGTTAAGCGCTTTGGAGTTAAGGGAAAGTTAGCGCCACGTTTTGTAGGCCCATACAAAGTTTTGGAGCGTATGGGAGAAGTAGCCTATAAGTTGGAATTGCCCGAAGGATTGTCAGGAGTTCACGACGTGTTCCACGTTTCCCAGTTGAAGAAGTGCCACGCAGAGATGGCTGATATACCGCTGAGGGATATAGTGCCGCTGGAAGTGATTCAGTTGGATGGTGATTTGACCTATGAGGAGAAACCAGTCAAGATTCTAGAGTATGCCAGTCGAGTCACCCGCAGCAAGGTTATCAAGTTTTGCAAAGCTAAGTGGAGCCACCATACGGAGGATGAAGCCACCTGGGAGCGAGAGGAAGAATTGCTGAAGGACCACCCTCACCTATTTTCTAGCCAACCCGAATCTCGAGGGCGAGATTCATCTTAAGGGGGGTAGGTTTGTAACATCCCAAATTTTCAATTTGGAATGTTATACATTAGATCATCCTTCCATATCATATTTTACCGCATTTTGGTTGATCCTAGAAAATTCTACGCAACTCAAGGACCCTCGGAGAGAGTTGGGGATTTCGTTATTTTCATATTTGAGTTTTCTCAAATTTTGAAAATAGAACCATTTGATTTTATTTATTTTATCTTCAATTATTTCTATTATCAAAATATGAGAGAGGGAATAAAATGAATTTCCCAAAATAAAGAAATATTGAGGATTTAATAAAAAATAAAATATGATTTTATTTTGGTTTTATCTGCTATTTATTTGAATTTAGGAAAAATGTGCGTTTTTCAAAATTGCATTTAGGCCCCAAATAAATGTTCATCCTGTGCGGCTTGATTTTAGAAGCCGGGGAAAATTTATTTCGGGATTTTTGGAGTCCGTTTAGTATTCATTTTTTTCGGAGCGTAATTTTTTTTTAAAAAAATCTGAACCGACTTTGGGCCGTAACCGGCCAGGACTCCGCCTGGCCGGGCCTTTAAATAGTGCCCGAGGCCCAAGCCAGCCCAAGCCGCCCCGCCCCCAAACCCTAACCCTAGCCCCGCCGCCGCCGCGCCTCGCCCCGCGCCGCCGCCGCCCTACTGCCGCCCTGCCCCGCTGCCCCCCCGCCGCCGCCGACGATCGCCGGAGCCGCCGCCGCCAACGATCGCCGGAGCCACCACCGCCGCCGTTCGCCGGAGTTAGACCTCGCGCCGCCGGTTTTTCTCGAAAAACCGATCGGTTTTCCATCGGTTTTGTTTGGTTTTTTAGTTTCGTTTTTTTAAATAGATAGGTTTTTCCGGTTTATTTATTTAGCGAGCGTTCGCCCGTTCGTTCGTTTTAACAAACGCGTTCTTCGATTAGATCCAGTTAATAAATGTTCGTTCGTTAATCTGTTCGTCGTTTTTCTTTTTCTCGGATTTAATCCACGATTTTCTGATCGCGATTCCTGATCCGTTTTTCGTTCTAGTATAACTTTCCGCTCGTTTATCGGAATCAGGCGATTCAAGCGCCTGGAGTTTCGTCTCGAAACCCTCTTTCCGTTTAACCAACTCAAACAAGTTTTTGCCACTGTAAAAATTGCTCTAGATCCAGAATAGTAAATGAAGCTTGTTTCTTTTGCCGTTTGTCTTTCGTTGCTTTGTTCGATTTGATTCTTTTTGCCAACCGGAGTTCTTAAGTTGAACTTTCTGGTTAGATTTCTTATTTGAGTTTTACCTATGCATTAGTTGAGTACTTATTGTATGCTTGTTTGTTTGCGATAGAGTACCCGGAGTGCGCCGCTTGCTACTTCGAATCGCTAGGTTTCCCGGATCATCAGCAAGGCAAGTAACACTTTGATCATACCTCCTACTACCCAGTTTTTATTGCATTCGATCAATCCTCACACATTGCATGATTAGGATCTAATTAAATTGTGGGTTTGGGAAGTAGATGAGGTAGTACCTATTACCTGTTATTATCAAACCTTTGGGAGTTTCTTCTACGTTGCTTATTATGCCATGCTATGCTAGTAGACGTGGATTGGGTGAGTGTATCCATGATAGATGTGAGATTGTTAAATTAATGGTTTATCTAAGGTGGCAACTTAAATACACATCTGGGTGGATTGAGGCACCTGGGTATTCCAGCAATTGCCTGTTTTCTTTTGGACCGCCACCCAGGCTCAAAGGGATCATGAGATTATTCATACTAGAAACTTCCGTGTGCAGCCACAAGCTATTATGGGCTCTAGCATAGTTGAGTAAGTTGTGCGAACTCTTACAGTAGTAGACTAGAAGATGTAGGGGAAAGTAGGTGTAACGGTCTACCCGATCGTAAGGTGCTAGCGCTTCTGAAAGACTATGTCTCGGTCATCCGTTTCTCAAACATCATGTAGTGCGAGAAATCAAACGGAGGCGATCGAGTCTTGTGGGGAAAAGTGCGCAAACCTCTGCAGAGGGTATAAACTAATCATGGTTAGCCGTGTCCCCGGTTATGGACATCTTGAGTATCTAGTACCTAGATCATCATGTGAATCTCATCATGTTACTCTAAAATTAATTTTGTTGGGTTTTGTTTAATGATGATGCTTAATTGGGATTGAGAATGCTGTCAACCATTCTCAATGTTTAACAACCACCATGATAGTTAAATAAAATTTAATCCTTTGCAGTAGGGAAAAATTGGCTTTACGCAAAACTGTAACCATAGAGCTTTCCACCAACCAAATATTCATGTAGTATAGCCTTACTTCTTCATTGCCCTCTATGTGTTACATTGCCAGCATATTCCATGTGCTGACCCGTTTCGGGCTGCAACGTTAATGTTGCAGACTTTTCAGACGATGATTAAGGTGCCTTTAGGTCGTGGTTCTATACTCAGTGATGCCGTTGGACTTGATGGACTCACTTATCTTCCAAGCCTTCCGCTGTTATCGTTATTAGATGGCCTTAAGCCATATTTATTGTAATAAGTTCTCTTTTGAGACTCTCGATGTAATAAGTGTGTGATTGCTACTCTGTTACAAATCCTTCAAGTACTATGTGGTGTCTGCATTACTGATCCAGGGATGACACCTGAGCACCGAGATTGGACCGTTTGAGGTCTGGTCGCTACATTCATCCTCTCCCAAGATTGTGCAACATGCTCATGATCAAGTTGCTTAAAATTCATAATATCGTTTCTAAGAGAGATGATCTTAGCAGGAGGAAAATACTTAGAGTTAAAAGCATCTTTGAACTTATTCCGTGAATCAATAATATTTTTAGGCAAAGATGAAAACCAAGCTTTAACACGATGTCTAAGCGAAAACGGAAATAGCTTAAGTTTAACAATATCATTATCCACATCTTTCTTCTTTTGCATATCACACAAATCAACAAAGTTGTTTAGATGGGTAGCGGCATCTTCACTAGGAAGGCCAGAAAACAGATCTTTCATGACAAGATTCAGCAAAGCAGTATTAATTTCACAAGATTCAGCATCGGTAAGAGGAGCAATCAGAGTGCTAATAAAATCATTATTGTTGGTATTGGCAAAGTCACACAATTTAGTATTATCTTGAGCCATCGTGACAAGCAAGCAATCCAACACACAAGCAAACAAGCGAAGAAAAGGTGAACGGAAAGAGAGGGCTAAAGGAAAAGAGGGCTAATAAAACGGCAAGGGTGAAGTGGGGGAGAGGAAAACGAGAGGCAAATGGCAAATAATGTAATGCAAGGGTAAGAGTTGTGATGGGTACTTGGTATGTCTTGACTTGGCGTAGATCTCCCCGGCAACGACGTCAAAAATCCTTCTAGCTACCTCTTGAGCATGCGTTGGTTTTCCCTTGAAGAGGAAATGGTGATGTAGCAAAGCAACCTAAGTATTTCCCTCAGTTTTTGAGAACCAAGGTATCAATCTAGTAGGAGACCACGCGTGAGTCACCTCGTACCTACACAAACAAATAAGAACCTTGCAACCAATGCGATAAAGGGATTGTCAATCCCTTCACGGCCACTTGCAAGAGTGAGATCTGATAGAGATAATAATAATAAGAGAAATATTTTTGGTATTTTTATGATATAGATTGAAAGTAAAGATTGCAAAATAAAATAGATTGGAAACTTGTATGATGGAAAATAGACCCGGGGACCATAGGTTTCACTAGTGGCTTCTCTCAAGATAGCATAAGTATTACGGTGGGTGAACGAATTACTGTCAAGCAATTGATAGAAAAGCGAATAATTATGAGAATATCTAGGTATGATCATGTATATAGGCATCACATCCGTGACAAGTAGATCGACTCCTGCCTGCCTCTACTACTATTACTCCACACATCGACCGCTATTCAACATGCATGTAGAGTATTAAGTTCATTAGAATGGAGTAACGCTTTAAGAAAGATGACATGATGTAGAGGGATAAACTCATGCAATATGATATAAACCCCATCTTTTTATCCTCGATGGCAACAATACAATACGTGTCATTTCCCTTTCTGTCACTGGGATTGAGCATCGCAAGATTGAACCCACAACTAAGAACTTCTCCCATTGCAAGAAAGATCAATCTAGTAGGCCAAACCAAACCGAAAATTTGAAGAGACTTGTAAAGATAACCAATCATACATAAAAGAATTCAGAGAAGATTCAAATATTGTTCATAGATCAACTTGATCATAAACCCACAATTCATCGGATCTTGACAAACACACCACAAAAGAAGATTACATCGAATAGATCTCCAAGAGAATCGAGGAGAACTTTGTATTGAGATCCAAAGAGAGAGAAGAAGCCATCTACTAATAACTATGGACCCGAAGGTCTGAGGTAAACTACTCACACATCATCGGAGGGGCCATGGAGTTGATGTAGAGGCCCTCCGTGACCAATGCCCCCTCCGGTGGAGCTCCGGAAAAGGCCCCAAGATGGGATCTCTTGGGTACAGAAGGTTGCGGCGGTGGAAATAGGGTTTCGTGGTGCTCCTGGATGTTTTTTGGGTATGTGAATATATATAGGAGGAAGAAGTAGGTCGGTGGAGCCACGAGGGGCCCACGAGGGTGGATGGCGTGCCCAGGGGGGTAGGCGCGCCCCCTGCCTCGTGGCCACCTCGTTGGTTGCTTGACGTCCACTCCAAGTCCTTTGGATCACGTTTGTTCCAAAAATCACGCTCCCGAAGGTTTCATTCTGTTTGGACTCTGTTTGATATTCTTTTTCTGCGAAACACTCAAATAGGCAAAAAAAACAATTTGGGCTGGGCCTCCGGTTAATAGGTTAGTCCCAAAAATAATATAAAAGTGTATAAATAAGCCCATTAAACATCCAAAACAGAATATATAATAGCATGGAGCAATCAAAAATTATAGATACGTTGGAGACGTATCAGGGCCCGCCATCGCTTCTTCATAGTTCGAAGGTTCATTGTTGTCTAACAACATGATTTCCAGGACAGGGTTGCCGTACCACTCTGGTGCGGAACGTGTCGTCGTGGACCTACGAAGTTCAGTAGCTTGATCCAAAGTTTCATGATCAACATCATTAACTTCCTCTCTAGTCGGTGCAGGCACCACAGAAACATCTTCCTGAGTTGCGCTACTCTCCGGTTCAAGAGGCAGTACCTCATCAGGTTCTACTTTCCTCCCACTTACTTCTTTCGAGAGAAACTCTTTCTCTAGAAAGGATCCATTATTGTCAACAAAGATCTTGCCTTCGGATCTCAGGTAGAAGGTATACCCGATAGTTTCCTTAGGGTATCCTATGAAGACACATTTTTCTGACTTGGGTTCGAGCTTTTTAGGTTGAAGTTTCTTGACATAAGCATCGCATCCCCAAACTTTCAGAAACGACAGCTTAGGTTTCTTTCCAAACCATAATTCATACGGTGTCGTCTCAGCGGATTTCGACGGAGCCGTATTTAAAGTGAATGCGGCAATCTCTAAAGCATAACCCCAAAATGATAGCGGTAGATCGGTAAGAGACATCATAGATAGCACCATATCCAATAGTGTGTGATTACGATGTTCGGACACACCATTACGCTGAGGTGTTCCAAGTGGCGTGAGTTGTGAAACAATTCCACATTTCCTTAAGTGCGTGCCAAACTCATGACTCAAATATTCCCCTCCACGATCTGATCGTAAGAACTTTATTTTTCTGTCACGTTGATTCTCTACCTCACTCTGAAATTCCTTGAACTTTTCAAAGGTCTCAGACTTGTGTTTCATTAAGTAGACATACCCATATCTACTTAAGTCATCAGTGAGGGTGAGAACATAACGATAGCCACCACGAGCCTCAACGCTCATTGGACCGCATACATCAGTATGTATGATTTCCAATAAGTTGGTTGCTCGCTCCATCATTCCGGAGAACGGAGTCTTGGTCATTTTGCCCATGAGGCATGGTTCGCACGTGTGAAATGATTCATAATCAACAGACTCCAAAAGTCCATCTGCATGGAGTTTCTTCATGCGTTTGACACCAATGTGACCAAGGCGGCAGTGCCACAAGTATGTGGGACTATCATTATCAACCTTACATCTTTTGGCATTCACACTATGAATATGTGTAACATCACGTTCGATATTAAACAAAAATAAACCATTGACCAGCAGGGCATGACCATAAAACATATCTCTCATATAAATGGAACAACCATTATTCTCGGATTTAAATGAGTAGCCATCTCGCATTAAACGAGATCCAGATACAATGTTCATGCTCAAAGCTGGTACTAAATAACAATTATTGAGGTTTAAAACTAACCTCGTAGGTAGATGAAGAGGGAGCGTGCCGACTGCGATCACATCGACCTTGGAACCATTCCTGACGCGCATCGTCATCTCGTCCTTCGCGAGTCTCCGCTTATTCCGCAGCTCATGTTTTGAGTTACAAATATGAGCAACCGCACCGGTATCAAATACCTAAGCTACTACGAGCGCTGGTAAGGTACACATCAATAACATGTATATCACATATACCTTTGGTGTTGCCGGCCATCTTATCCGCTAAGTACTTGGCGCAGTTCCGCTTCCAGTGACCATTTCCCTTACAATAAAAGCACTGAGTCTCGGGCTTGGGTCCATTCTTTGGCTTCTTCCCGGCAACTAATTTACCGGGCGCGTCAACTCCCTTGCCGTCCTTCTTGAAGTTCTTCTTACCCTTGCATTTCTTGAAACTAGTGGTTTTATTCACCATCAACACTTGATGTTCCTTTTTGATTTCCACCTCCGCTGATTTCAGCATTGAATATAACTCAAGAATGGACTTCTCCATCCCTTGCATATTGTAGTTCATCACAAAGATCTTGTAGCTAGGTGGAAGCGACAGGAGGATCCTGTCAATGACCGAGTCATCTGGAAGATTAACTCCCAGCTGAGACAAGCAGTTGTGCAACCCAGACATTTTGAGTATATGCTCGCTGACAGAAATGTTTTCCTCCATCTTACAACTATAGAACTTGTCGGAGACTTCATATCTCTCGACACGGGCATGAGCTTGGAAAACCATTTTCAGCTCTTGGAACATCTCATATGCTCTGTGCTGCTCAAAACGCTTTTGGAGCCCCGGTTCTAAGCTGTAAAGCATGCCGCACTGAACCAGGGAGTAATCATCACTATGCAACTATTAGGCGTTCATAACGTATTGAGTTGCTGGGAAAAT
Organism: Triticum urartu; assembly: GCF_003073215.2. NCBI lineage: Eukaryota > Viridiplantae > Streptophyta > Magnoliopsida > Poales > Poaceae > Triticum > Triticum urartu. Next base: position 77,558,260 of record NC_053027.1, on the reverse strand, counting down.
GGGTGCGTCACCTAGAGGTGCTTCAAGGACATATGCTTTGTTGGCAGCTATGAGGATGATCCTCAAGTTACAGACCCAATCCGTATAGTTGCTACCATCGTCTTTCAACTTGGTTTTTCTCTAGGAACGCGTTGAAGTTGAGGGCAACATTAGCGTGGGCCATTTGATCTACAAGACATATTGTAAAGACATTTTAGACTAACTTCATGATAATTAAGTTCATCTAATCAAATTATTTAATGAACTCCCACTCAGATAGACATCCCTCTAGTCATCTAAGTGATACATGATCCGAGTCGACTAGGCTGTGTCTGATCATCACGTGAGACAGACTAGTCATCAACGGTGAACATCTCCATGTTGATCGTATCTACTATATGACTCATGTTCGACCTTTCGGTCTCTCGTGTTCCGAGGCCATGTCTGTACATGCTAGGCTCGTCAAGTCAACCTAAGTGTTTTGCATGTGTAAATCTGGCTTACACCCTTTGTATGCGAACGTTAGAATCTATCACGCCCGATCATCACGTGGTGCTTTGAAACAACGAACCTTCGCAACGGTGCACAGTTAGGGGGAACACTTTTATTGAAATTTTAGTGAGGGATCATCTTATTTATGCTACCGTCGTTCTAAGCAAATAAGATGTAAACATGACAAACATCACATGCAAATCATAAAGTGACATGATATGGCCAATATCATCTTGCGCCTTTGATCTCCATCTTCAAGGCACGGCATGATCACCATCATCACCGGCATGACACCATGATCTCCATCATCGTGTCTTCATGAAGTTGTCTCGCCAGCTATTACTTCTACAACTATGGCTAACGGTTAGCGATAAAGTAAAGTAATTACATGGCGTTCTCATTGACACGCAGGCCATACAATAAATTAAGACAACTCCTATGGCTCCCGCCGGTTGTCATACTCATCGACATGCAAGTCGTGATTCCTATTACAAGAACATAATCAGTCTCATACATCACATATATCATTCATCACATCCTTTTGGCCATATGACATCACATAGCATACCCTGCAAAAACAAGTTAGACGTCCTATAATTGTTGTTGCATGTTTTACGTGGCTGCTATGGGTTTCTAGCAAGAACGTTTCTTACCTACGCAAAAGCCACAACGGTGATATGCCAATTGCTATTTACCCTTCATAAGTACCCTTTTCATTGAATCCGATCCGACTAAAGTGGGAGAGACAGACACCCGCTAGCCACCTTATGCATCAAGTGCATGTCAGTCGGTGGAACCAGTCTCACGTAAGCGTACGTGTAAGGTTGGTCCGGGCCGCTTCATCCCACAATGCCGCCGAATCAAGATAAGACTAGTAACGGTAAGAAAATTGAACAAATCATCGCCCACAACTACTTTGTGTTCTACTCATGCATAGAATCTACGCATAGACCTAGCTCATGATGCCACTGTTGGGGAATGTAGCAATAATTCAAAAAAATTCCTATGTGTCACCAAGATCAATCTAGGAGATGCTAGCAACGAGAGAGAGGGAGTGCATCTTCATACCCTTGAAGATCGCTAAGCGGAAGCGTTACAAGGAACACAGATGATGGAGTCGTACTCGCGATGATTCAAATCACGGAAGATCCGATCCAACGCCGAACACGTTCAACACACATACAGCCCGGGGATGTCTCCTCCTTATTGATCCAGCAAGGGGAGATGAGAAGTTGAGGGAGAACTCCGACAACACGACGACGTGGTGGTGATGGAGCTCGTGGTTCTTCGGCAGGGCTTCGCCAAGCACTATGGAGGAGGAGGTGTTGGAGAGGGGGAGGGGCTGTGCCAGGGAAGGGGTATGGCAGCCCTCCCACCCACACTATTTATCGGGGAAGGGGAGAGGGGGCCGCCCCCCCAGATCCCATCTACAAGGGGGGGGTCTAAGGGGGGACTTGCCCCCCAAGTCAGGTGGGAGGCGCCCCACCCCCTAGGGTTTCTAACCCTAGGTGCCTAGGGCCCCTTGGGGGAGGGGGGCACACCAGCCCACCAGGGGCTGGTTCCCTCCCTTGTTTAGCCCACTAGGCCCACCGGGGCAGGTGGCCCTACCCGGTGGACCCCCGGACACCTTCCGGTGGTCCCGATACAATACCGATAACCCCCGAAATCATTCCGGCGACTGAAACAAGACTTCCAGTATATAATTCTTCACCTCTGGACTATTTCAGAACTCCTCGTGATGTCCGGGATCGCATTCGGGACTCCGAATAACCTTCGGTAACCACACACTATTCCCATAACAACTCTAGCGTCACCGAACCTTAAGTGTGTAGACCCTACGGGTTCGGGAACCATGCAGACATGACCGAGACATCTCTCCGGCCAATAACCAACAGCGGGATCTGGATACCCATGTTGGCTCCCACATGTTCCACGATGATCTCATTGGATGAACCACGATGTCGAGGATTCAATCAACCCCGTATGCAATTCCCTTTGTCTATCGGTATGTTACTTGCCAGAGATTCGATCGTTGGTATCCCATTAACTCGTTCAATCTCGTTACCGGCAAGTCTCTTTACTCGTTCTGTAACGCATGATCCCATGACCAACTCCTTAGTCACGTTGAGTTCTTTATGATGATGCATTACCGAGTGGTCCTAGAGATACCTCTCTGTCATACGGAGTGACAAATCCCAGTCTCGATTAGTGCCAACCCAACAGATACTTTCGGAGATACTTGTAGTGCACCTTTATAGCCACCCAGTTACGTTGTGATGTTTGGCACACCCAAAGCATTCCTACGGTATCCGGGAGTTGCACAATCTGATGGTCTAAGGAAATGATACTTGACATTAGAAAAGCTTTAGCAAACAAACTACACAGTCTTGTGCTACGCTTAGGATTGGGTCTTGTCCATCACATCATTCTCCTAATGATGTGATCCCGTTATCAGTGACATCCAATGCCCATGATCAGGAAACCATGATCATCTATTGATCAACGAGCTAGTCAACTAGAGGCTTACTAGGAACATGTTACGATCTATGTATTCACACATGTATTACGGTTTCCGGTTAATACAATTATAGCATGACCAATAGACAATTATCATGAACACGGAAATATAATAATAACCACTTTATTATTGGCTCTAGGGAATATTTCCAACACTATCTAGGAATGCATAGCAACAAGAGGGGAGAGTGTGTCCACGTACACTCGTAGACCGAAAGTGGAAGCGTTGAGTAACGCGGTTGATGTAGTCGAACGTCTTCGCGATCCAACCGATCAAGTACCGAACGCACGGCACCTCCGCGATCTACACATGTTTAGCTCGATGACGTCCCTCGAACTCTAGATCTAGCTAAGGCCAAGGGAGAGTTTCGTCAGCACGACGGCGTGTTGACGGTGATGATGAACTTACCAATGCAGGGCTTCTCCTAAGCACTATGACAATATGATCGAGGTGGAAATCTGTGGAGGGGGGCACCGCACACGGCTAAGATCAACTTGTGTGTCTATGGGGTGCCCCCCTCCCCTGTATATAAAGGAGTGGAGGAGGGGGAGGGCCGGCCTCCTAGGGCGCGCCCCAAGGGGGATTCCTACTCCTACTATGAGTAGGTTTCCCCCCTTTCCTAGTCCAACTTGGAGGGGTAGGAAGGGAAGAGGGAGACAAGGAAAGGGGGGCTGCCCCCCAAACCCTACCCCAATTTGGATTGGGCCTAGGGGGGGCGTGCGCCACACCTTGGCGCATCCTCCTCTCTTCCACTATGGCCCATCAAGGCCCATTAACTCCCGGGGTGTTCCGGTAACCCCCCAGTACTCCGGTAAATGCCCGAACTAATCCGAAACCTTTACGGTGTCCAAACATAACCTTCAATATATCAATCTTCATGTCTCGACCATTTCGAGACTCTTCGTCATGTCCGTCATCACATCTGGGACTCTGAACTACTTTTGGTACATCAAAACACATAAACTCATTATACCGATCATCATCAAACGTTAAGCGTGCGGACCCTACGGGTTCGAGAACTATGTAGACATGACCAAGACTCATCTCTGGTCAATGACCAATAGCGGAACCTGGATGCTCATATTGGTTCCTACATATTCTACGAAGATCTTTATCGGTCAAACCGCATAACTACATACGTTTGTTCCTTTTCTCATCGGTATGTTACTTGCCCGAGATTCGATCGTCGGTATCATCATGCCTAGTTCAATCTCGTTACCGACAAGTCTCTTTACTCGTTTTGTAATGCAAAATCCCGCAAGTAACTCATTAGTCACATTTCTTGCAAGTCTTATAGTGATGTGCATTACCGAGAGGGCCTAGAGACACCTCTCCGACAATCAGAGTGACAAATCCTAATCTCGATATATGCCAACTCAACAAACACCATCGAAGACACCTGTAGAGCATCTTTATAATCACCAAGTTACGTTGTGACATTTGATAGCACACAAGGTGTTCCTCCGATATTCAGGAGTTGCATAATCTCATAGTCAAAGGAACATGTATAAGTCATGATGAAAGCAATAGCAATAAAACTAAACGATCATTTATGCTAAGCTAACGGATGGGTTTTGTCCATCACATCATTCTCTAATGATGTGATCCCGTTCATCAAATGACAACACATGTCTATGGTCAGGAAACTTAACCACCTTTGATTAACGAGCTAGTCAAGTAGAGGCATACTAGGGACACTCTGTTTTGTCTATGTATTCAAACATGTACTAAGTTTCCGGTTAATACAATTCTAGCACGAATAATAAACATTTATCATGATATAAGGAAATATAAATAACAACTTTATTATTGCCTCTAGGGCATATTTCCTTCAGTCTCCCACTTGCACTAGAGTCAATAATCTAGTTCACATCGTCATGTGATTTCACACCAATAGTTCACATTTTCATGTGGCTAATACCCAAAGGGTTTACTAGAGTCAATAATCTAGTTCACATTGCTATGTGATTAACACCCAAAGAGTGATCATGTTTTTCTTGTGAGAGAAGTTTAGTCTACGGGTCTGCAACATTCAGATCCGTATGTATTTTGCAAATTTCTGTGTCTATAATACTCTGCACGAAGCTACTCTAGCTAATTGTTCCCACTTTCAATATGTATCTAGATCAAGACTTAGAGTCATCCAGATCGGTGTCGAAGCTTGCATCGACGTAACTCCATACGATGAACTCTTTGTCACCTCCATAACCGAGAAATAATTCCCTAGTCCTCTAAGGATAATTTTCACCGCTGTCCAGTGATCTACTCCTAGATCACTATTGTACTCCCTTGCCAGAATCATGCTAAGGTATACAATAGGTCTGGTAAACAGCATATCATACTTTATAGAACCTATGACTGAGGCATAGGGAATGACTTTTCATTCTCTTTCTATTTTCTGCCATGGCCGGGTTTTGAGTCTTTACTCAATTTCACACCTTACAACTCAGGCAAGAACTCTTTCTTTTGACTGGTCCATTTTGAACTCCTTCAAAATCTTATTAAGGTATGTACTCATCGAAATTCTTATCAAGCATCTTGATCTATCTTTATAGATCATGCCCAATATGGAAGTAGCTCTACCGGTAATTCTTTCTTTTGAAAAACTCCTTTCGAATTCTCCTTTATGCTTTCTAGAAAATTCTATGTCATTTCCGATCAACAATATGTCATTCACATATACTTATCAGAAAGGCTGTAGTGCTCCCACTCACTTTCTTATAAATACAAGATTCACCACAAGTCTGTATAAAACTATATGCATTGATCAACTCATCAAAGTGTATATTCCAACTCCGAGATGCTTGCACCAGTCCAAGATGGATCGCTGGAGCTTGCACACTTTGTTAGCATCTTTAGGATTGACAAAACCTTCTGGTTCTATCATATACAACTCTTCATTAATAAATCCATTAAGGAATGTAGTTTTGATATCCACTTGCCAGATTTCATAAAATGAGGCAACTGCTAACAAAATTTGGACAGACTTTTAAGCATCGATACGAGTGAGAAAATCTCATCGTAGTCAACATCTTGAATTTGTCAAAAACCCTTTTTGACAAGTCGAGCTTTGTAGATAGTAACACTACTATCAGCGTCCATCTTCCTCTTGAATATCCATTTATTCTCAATGGCTTGTGGATCATCGAGCAAGTCTACCAAAGTCCATACTTTGTTCTCATACATGGATCCCATCTCAGATTTCATGGGCTTAAGCCATTTCGCGGAATCTAGGCTCATTGTCGCTTCCTTATAGTTCGTAGGTTCGTCATGGTCTAGTAACATGACTTCTAGAACAGGATTACCGTACCACTCTGGTGCGGAACATACTCTGGTTGACCTACGAGGTTCGGTAGTAACTTGATTTGAAGTTTCATGATCATCATCATTAACTTCCTTACTAATTGGTGTAGGCATCACTGAACTGATTTTAGTGATGAGCTACTTTCCAATTTGAGAGAAGGTACAATTACCTCATCAAGTTCTACTTTCCTCCCACTCACTTGTTTCGAGAGTAACTCCTTCTCTAGAAAGGATCCACTCTTAGCAACAAAGATATTGCCTTCGGATCTGTGATAGAAGGTGTACCCAACAGTTTCTTTTGGGTATCCTATGAAGACACACTTCTCCGATTTGGGTTTGAGCTTATCAGGCTGAAACTTTTTCACATAAGCATCGCAACCCCAAACTTTAAGAAACGATGACTTAGGTTTCTTGCTAAACCACAGTTCATATGGTGTTGTCTCAATGGATTTAGATGGTGCCCTATTTAACATGAATGCAGCTGTATCTAACGCATAACCCCCAAAATGGTAGTGGTAAATCGGTAAGAGACATCATAAATCACACCATATCTAATAAAGTACAGTTACGACGTTAGGACACACCATTACGCTGTGGTGTTCCAGGTGGTGTGAGTTGCGAAATTATTCGACATTGTTTCAACTGAAGGCCAAACTCGCAACTCAAATATTTCGTCTCCGCGATCAGATCGTAGAAACTTTATTTTCTTGTTACGATGATTCTCCACTTCACTCTGAAATTCTTTGAACTTTTCAAATGTTTCAGACTTGTGTTTCATTAAGTAGATATACTCATATCTTCTCAAATCATGTGTGAAGGTCAGAAAATAACGATACCTGCTAAGGGAGTCCTGGACTAAGGGGTCCTCAGGCGTCCGACCTGTTATCTATGGGCCGAACTGATGGGCTGTGAAGATATGAAGACCGAAGACTGTACCCGTGTCTGGATAAGACTCTCCTTCGCGTGGAAGGCAAGCTTGGCGAACAACTATGAAGATTCCATCTTATGTAACCAACTCTCTGTAACCATAGACCCCCCGGTGTCTATATAAACAGGAGGGTGTAGTCCAGAAAGGATATACTCAATACCGTAGTCATACATGCTAGACTTCTAGGGTTTAGCCATTACGATCTCGTGGTAGATCAACTCTTGTAATACTCATATTCATCAAGATCAATCAAGCAGGAAGTAGGGTATTACCTCCATAGAGAGGGCCCAAACCTAGGTAAGCATCGTGTCCCCTGTCTCCTGTTACCATCAACCTTAGACGCACAGTTCGGGACCCCCTACCCAAGATCCGCCGGTTTTGACACCGACATTGGTGCTTTCATTGAGAGTTCCACTGTGCCATCATCGCAGAGGTTGATGGCTCGACTTACCGTCATGGAAAATATCACCTCCAAAGGAGCTCTGGCCTCAGGCCAAACCCTCCGGCTGGGCGGTTTTACCATGATCGCCCGCTCGGCCTTCGAGCCGACAAGGATGACCTCCCGAGTCATCGAAAAACGTATCTGCGTTGATTCTGAATACGCCAAACAGATGGATCCGATGGAGTTATCGTCTTTGAACAAACTCCTAGATCGCATCACCGCCTTGGGGGTCGCTACAGACTACGATCGGGTGGGGCTTAAACCCGACCAGAGAGAGATTAATTCTCCACCGATCACTCACCAAATAGCGGTAGTCGAGCAACAAGATAACCCTTCCTCCATATTGAGGATGAATTATGTTCGGATCTCCGACCTCGAGAAGCCGAATACCTACCGGCAGAAAGACACGCCTCGTCCACCGAACTTAGAGTCGGACGGCAGGCTTAAAAAATCAGAAGATACTCCGGAGCCCGGACTGTTCAGTACGGAAAAACCTCAGACTCCGGATCATCGATCGGGTCAGGGTTCAGATCCAATTCCACCCACCCACCCAGACATAAGTGCTCTCACGAGCATACAACAGCAGTATCAGGAAACGGTCCACCACTTTTGGGCCAGATTCCTCCTTGTCAAGGACAAGGTTAAAGATTACCGCGACGAAGATGCAATATCGGCGTTCCACAACAATTGCACGAACGAAGGACTCCGCAACGCCATTAATCATCGCCGCATACTACACTTTGCTGACTTGGCAACTATTGTACAGAAGTACAGTGCACGGGAGGGCGCCTGGAGGGATTAGGTAGTTCGGAAGCTATCGGTCCCATCCAGGCAAAAAGGGTGCACCCCTATGACGCGCCCAGATCAATAGCCAAGAAATGCAAACCCATCATGCGGCGCGGAACCGTTCTGGAGGGATGGCTTGATGGCCCATGCAAAATACACACCACACCGGATACCATACCAGCCCACAGCCTTAGAGCATGTTGGATACTCCGGCAGGTAGCCAAAAACGGCAAGGACATCCTCACCAAAGACACCCTAGAGCAACACCCTCCAGAAGATGACGAACCCAGAGTACTAACAGTCTTTGAGACATTCACTTCAAACAATAGGTGCAAAAGGGCACTCCGCGAACTCGCCGAAGTCTGCCAGACCGCAACAATAAACCCCTGGAATGACACAACGATAACCTTCAACGCCGACGACGAACAAAAACACAGGACGGTCCGAACACCAGCCGCCTTCGTCCTCAGCCCAATTGGATGGCTTTCGGCTCACCAAGGTTCTCATGGACGGCGGCAGCGGAATGAACCTCATCTACGAGGATACAATACAAAAAACAGAAATAGATAGGAGCCGCATCGAGCAAAGCAGCACGACCTTCCGAGGAACCATTCCCAGTCGGAAGGCACGGTGTGCAGGAAAAATCACCCTCGACGTGGTATTTGGCACGCTGGAGAACTATCAGTCCGAAGAAATAACCTTCCAGGTGTCCCCCTTCAACAGCGGATATCACACCCTCTTAGGGCGAGATGCATTTACGCGCTTTCAAGGAATACCCCATTACGGGTACATGAAGGTTAAGATGCCCGGGCCCAATGGTATAATCACTCTAGTTAGTGATTCGGACATAGCACTCCGCGCCGAAAATAAGACCTCGTCCCTAGCCCTTGAGGCATTATCTGAAGCCCTCGCGGCTGAAGATTTAACCGCGCCACGCTCCACGGTGGACAGAGATGATGTGGTCCTACACAAATGACCCAAACCCACCTCATTCAAACCGGCCAAAGAAATAGTCAAATTCCAAGTCCATCCAACGGACCCCAAGAAGACAGCATCCATCGGAGCACAACTAGACCCGACGGTTGACGCTGCTCTACGAGAGTTCCTACACGAGAATTGGGATATATTCGCCTGGCACCCTTCCGATATGCCAGGAATCCCACGCGAGTTGGCCGAACATAGCCTCAACATATTAAAGGGACACAAGCCGGTCAAGCAAACACTGCGGCGCTTTTCCGAACCCAAACCCCAAGCTATGGGGAAGAGCTAGCCAAGCTAATCGAGGCCGTATTCATGAGAGGAATAAAACATCCGGACTGGCTGGAAAATTTGGTGATGGTACCAAAGAAGGACAAATGCTGGCGCCTGTGCGTCGATTTCAATGACCTCAACAAGGCATACCCCAAGGATCCCTTCCCCCTTCCCCACATTGATCAAATCATCGACGCCACCGCAGGACATGACTCATTGTGTTTCCTTGACGCATATTCTAGATACCATCAAATCAAAATTAAGGAGTCCGATCAAGCTGCAACAACATTCATCACCCCATATGGGCCATTCCGCTTCAACACCATGCCCTTCGGGCTCAAGAACGCCGGCGCCACATACCAATGCATGATTCAAACATGCCTGGAGAAACAGATCGGCAAGACAGTTGAAGCTTATGTGGATGACATCGTCATCAAAACTAGGCACGTCGAAACACTAATAGATGATTTATGTCTCACATTCGGGAACCTCCGCGTGTATGAGGTATGACATTAAGCTCAATCCGGAAAAGTGTGTTTTCGGCGTCCCTGCTGGAAAACTGCCGAGCTTCATCGTCTCCAATAGAGGAATTGAAGAAAACCCAGCCAAAATCCGAGCTCTGTCACAATTGGCTAAGCCAACAGACCTTAAACAAGTTCAAAAGCTCGCGGGTTGCATGGCAGCTCTAAGCCATTTTATCTCCAGATTGGGAGCAAAGGCACTGCCACTCTATCGCCTTCTACGGTGAACCGACCACTTCGAGTGGACGGAAGCGGCAACAGCCAAACTGGAGGAAATAAAAACCCTTCTTGCGAGCAATCCAATCCTGGCTGCACCAAACGCCAGCGAACCAATGTTATTATACATATCAGCAACACATCAGGTGGTGAGTGCCGTACTCATCATTGAACGAGAACAGGACAGACATAAATTCCCGCTTCAGAAGCCAGTATACAACATATCTACTGTCCTTACACCATGCAAGTCCCAGTACCCTCATTATCGAAAGATAGCATCGGTCTTCATGGCATCCCGAAAGCTCCGTCACTACTTCTAGGAGTGTTCGATCATGGTGGCTTCTGAAGTACCACTCAATCACATTATAAACAACCGCGATGCTATGGGCCGGATTGCCAAATGGGCCATTGAGCTCCTCCCATTTGACATCACATATAAACCATGTCGAGCTATCAAATCCCAAGTATTGGCTGACTTCGTCGCCGAATGGACAGAAGCCGAACTCCCTAAAGAGTACGACACATATTCCAATTGGGTCATGTACTTCGATGGCTCCAAAATGCTGGCAGGGTTAGGAGCGGGCGTCGTTTTAACGTCCCCTACTGGAGACGTTGTTCAGTACGTCCTCCAAATACTATACACAAAATCCAATAACGCAGCCGAATACGAGGCCTTATTGCATGGTCTCCGGATGGCTGCCCCCATGGGCATAGAACGCCTAGAAGTGCGAAGGACTCAAACCTTGCAATATCTCAAATAGATGGAGACTTCGACGCAAAGATCCGAAGATGGTAGCGTATCGTAACGCAGTCATAAAAATGTCGGCCCGGTTCGAGGGGCTCGAGTTCCATCACATGGCTCGAGAAAGTAATCAAGTGGCGGATGTTCTTGCTCGTATCGGCGCTAAGCGCGACCCCGTCCCACCTAACATCTTCCTGGAAAGGCTTTTTAAGCCATCTGTGGTGTGGTAGGGGGAAAATGGCAACACCAGTCCGGATCCAAACATAACCCCAGATCCCGGAAACACTGACGTCGTCGGAGGCTCAGCCGCCGAAATAGCACCGTCGGCGCATCTCATCATGGCAGTCATTGCCCCATGGACCGAACCCTTCCTGGCCTACCTTAATAGGAAGGAGCTTCCTGAGGACCAGAATGAGGCCCGCTGCATTGTCCAGCGTTCGAAGGCCTACAAGGTTCATGACGGAGAGCTCTATAAGAAAAGCGCTACCGGAGTCCTTCAATGATGTATATCCGAGGAAGAGGGGCGGCAGCTCTTGGCTGAAATTCATGCCGGACTCGGCGGTCACCACACCGCAGCTCGGGCCCTTGTTAGCAAGGCCTTCCGTACAGGGTTCTATTGGCCGACGGCCCTAGCAGATGCACATGAGCTTGTCCAACGTTGCGTCGGATGCCAACTCTTTGCCAACCAGAGCCATATGCCCCCCACTGCCTTACAAACAATCCCCACCACTTGGCCTTTTGCGGTCTGGGGACTAGATATGGTTGGACCCCTTAAAGGAGGAAGCCATAAGAGAAAGTATCTGCTGGTCATGGTGGATAAATTCACTAAGTGGATAGAGGCTAAACCAGTCAAAATGGCTGAAGCGGGGCCAGTAATAGATTTCATATCCGGCGTGGTACACCATTACGGTGTCCCGCACAACATAACCACCAATAATGGCTCCAATTTCACAGCCGACGAAGTGAAAATATGGTGTGCTAATCTGGGCATTAAGCTCAATTACGCCTTTGTCTATCACCCACAGACAAACGGTCAAGTCGAACGGGCTAATGGTCTTATCATGAGCGGCATCAAACCCAGACTAGTGCGGTCTTTGAAGGAATCAGACAAGCACTGGGTGGATGAACTCGACTCCGTACTCTGGGGGTTGCAGACCACGCCCAACCGCACTACCGGATATACACCCTTCTTCGTGTTATATGGTGCGGAAGCAGTGTTACCCTGTGATATTATTCATGACTCACCTCGAGTGCATATGTACGAAGAGAGAGAAGCCGAGCTAGATCGACAGGACAGCTTAGCTACTTTGGAGGAGGAGCGCGACATCCCAAAAGCCCATTCCGCATATTATCAAAAGCAGGCTCGCAGGTACCAAAGCAGAGAAGTGCGGGCCAAGACTTATAACGTTGGTGAACTCGTTCTACGCTTGCCAGAGAAGAAAAAGGACAAACTCAAGCCCAAGTGGGAGGGTCCCTTCATCATTGACAAAGTTCTCACCGGAGGAGCGTACCGCCTACGTGATGCGTCAGACAATCACCTAGAGCCGAACCCCTGGAACGCGGCCAGACTACGACGATTTTATGCCTAGCACCAAACTCTGTCTTTGTTTCCTCCCTCCTGTTATTACAGTTATTTTTTCCTCTCTTTTCATATTTTTACCTTTTTTCGTTTTTTCTTTAGCCTTACGGCTCCAGTATGGCTAGACCATCCCTACCTGATGCATACATCTCTACATATGTATGTTCATTATACCTGGGGGCTTCTCGTACAGAAGCTTCCTATTATTTTTCGAGCATCAAGCCCAATACATATGCGTCTTCCCATATGTACCTTTTCTTCGCCATTATATGCATCGATATGACTTAAGTTTTGGCCAAGCTGGGTTGCTTGGCTCCTGTGCTTATGCCCTATGTTCCCGTTAGTTCGGCTAGGGCATAAAGGGAGCACATCTACGATTGTTACTGTTGGGTCATCCGGATGTGTACCTCAGACTGGGTGAAGCTGAAAGCTAGCATTCTTAAGGGAATATCCGGTCAGCGAATTAAAGATGTTTCCGCATTCACTCCATCGTGAACCCCAGATGTTACTTACTCTATGATTTTTATCACAGTTCGGACATGCACATTAAATGCATGCACACCCAGCGAAAGGAACCCTTAACGGAACTATTCTCTCTGGAAGATGTTTCTTACATAATGTAATATAACATAACTAGCTGGATACACATTGTCTGTTTGAGCAATTATGACCCCTACGCCTGGTTCCCATGCATACCCCGGTATATTCTATCGTTAGTGTATTCGGAAACACTCCGCACCTTCGGGTCTAGAGGTTGAAGCGAAAAGGTCGGCGATGACAATTGTATTTATTATCCATCTAGAAGGAAGTACATAGTCACTCAAGACTCAAAGACTTCCTCTTCTATACTGTCCAACAGGCGGTCTAACTTACAATCCTGTTGGGAATATCTAGCGGCCACTTCCACTTGATCATATACTAAACTAACGGGAATTTCTTCCCCATTCGACCCTACCGGTCCAACCCGGGCCATGTGATTCGAATCTAGCTTGCTATACCGTGTTTTCACCATGGCCCAGGCCTCTCGAGCACCCTCTAGGCAAGCCGATATCTTCCACAGTCGGATACGCCGCCGTGCTCCCTTGAACAGCTCTACCAGCTTCTCCATGCTTCCTGGAGGGGAGTCGGATGGCCATAAGGCCTTGGCCACACTCCGCATCGCTTGCCGAGCTTGCTCGTGCAACTGCGACATCCCTTGCAGAAGATCACTTGATGATCCGGACACCTCCTCTTCGGGGCGGTTCGTCAATACACCTACAATTACAGCTATATCAGCTACTGTAACCTCCAAGCTGTTATAAGATAAAAGCGGGCACGTACTGAATATGTCGCCTCGCAGCTTCTTGTTCTCCTTCACAGAGTCAGCTAGCTGAGCTCGCACATCTTTCAGTTCTTCACCCAGCTTGGTGTTCGAATCCTGGAGTTTCTTTTTCTCTTGAACGACTTTTGTTAATACATGCTCGCCCGCTACTAGTAGCCTTTTGGCTCCGTGTTCTTCGCCTCAAGCGGCGTCCAGCTGCTCTCATTATTGGTCTAACGACCCAATACCACTACAAAAAAATACACTTCCATGATGATACGTGTTTGTCACAGTAGGTCGCTTTTTTTGTCATGCATGTACATCCATGACAAATTTATGACAGAATCAGGATAGTCATACCTGTGCTGTCGTAGAAGTGTTCCATGACATTACCAAAATTATCATCACGGAAGTGTCCACTTCCATGACAATAAATCGCGCGTCACAGAAGTGCTTTCGTCAAGGGTGACCGACGCGTGGCATCCACCGTAATGGAATGCCGTTAAGCTATCGGGTCGGGTTGTTGACACCAGATTTTGGCACGGTCAAGAACTTATTTAAGATGGCCTCAAATGGAGAAGTGATCTACATGGAAGAGTTCCGTATTATTGATATGAACATCATTGAAGTTTGGGTCATCACCATCCGATTTCATCTCGAAGGCCGAAACTATGCTCAAAATACTAAGATCTTATATTCAGAGTACAGTTTGGCCTATTAGGCCCCCAAGACGACCTCAAATGAAAAAAAATGATCTACACGGGTTGTCTTCGTCTCGTCGAAACGATCGATTTTGATATAAAAATCGTCCAAATCCGAGTTCGTATGCAAAAGTTAGAGCAATCGGAGTGCAGCCTTGTCATGAGGCGAGATGTGGCGCGCCCTACCAGACGCATGTCTGATGGGTAGCGCGAGGGAACAGGTGTTTTGCGCGAGCGATTTGACCCTCAAAATGACCTCTGATCAAAAAACGTTCAACATGAAAGTTTTTCGTCTTTTCGAAACGGTTAAGATTGCTTTTAGGCTCATTTTCATCCGAGGTCGTTTACCACCTAAAAAATTACCCGCAAGGTGCAGCCACTTTAAACCGGACAGTTTTGGAAAGTTTGGACAAAACCAATCCGAATTTGACTAGTATTTTGGACGTGAATCCAAGCCTTTTCCTTGCACGGGAAGTCCAGCCGCCTCTTATATACCTAAGGGGTGATGGCCGATTAAACAACACCAATCGAACAAATGAATCTATCATCTTTTACCTTTACCTTTATCTCTCTCCCTTGTTCTTCTTCTTTCTCGTTCTTCATTCGTTCTTCTTCATTGCAGGGCGACGAACCTCGAGGCCCCAGGGGCGGTCAGGCCGACCTAGGGCAGCCCATAGCCGCCGCGCGCCCTGACGCCCTCCCGGGCGTGTGGGGTTTCGGGTCTACACAATCGATCAATTCATCTACCACTTTTTATCTTTTATCTTTTCTCCCTAACCCTACTTCTTCTTCTTCCTCGTTCTTCATCTGTTCTTCTTGTTGCAGGGCGACGAACCTCGAGGCCCTAGGGGCGATCAGGTCGACCTAGGGCAGCCCATAGCCGCCGCACGTCCTGACGGGGTCCCTCCCAGGTGTGTGGGGTTTCGGGTCTACAAAAGCGCCCGCCGGATTGCTTGCGTACCGCGCTTCCGGACGGGTCTCCTTCAACGCGAGCTGCGGTGCATCACCCTCAGTGTTGGAGGTACACGGTGACGTGTTTGTGTGCGAACACACTTTTTGGCGACTCCGCTAGGGAAGAAGCTTTGAACGGTCTCCGACCCGTTCTTGCTATGAACAGATCGTCATCTAGGGTTTGCAATCTACAAAGGTAATATGAATACCAAATTCCCTACTGTAGATGCAAATAATGCATATGATGTTACTAGATTGTTCAAATGATTATACTCTATCGGCCAGCCCTAGTTTTTTCAATAAGGCATCTAATTACGTGCATAGGCCGATTCAAAGTAATTTACATGTTTCAACTTCTTATGCTACTAGTAACATACAACATATGTATCCTAACTCTCATGCATCGGCAACCCCACAAATCCATATGCAGATGAACAACATGATGGGTTCGGTTAATCAATTTGAAACACCTCATGTTAAAATTTCCAATAGCATAGAAGAAAGTGTTTCACCTTTCTATTCAGCGGCAACTAATTTGCAGTATGTGAATCCAACCTTGCCGATGGATGGGAGAATTGGCCATGCTACTACTAGCTATTCGGCCAGTTACTCTCAACCATCATATGCTACACCTCATTTTAGTAATTTTTCAGCACCGTATGCAACTGTAGATGTTCATAATTCGGCCCCGCATCTTCATGGTCATAGCCGAATAAGTGAAATTTTTACAGGAACACATGTGCCATCATCAAATACTGTAGCATATAATGCATACTCTATGCAATTCGAGAATTTTGGCAACACTCATGAATCATTGCCGAAAGAATCTGAAAGTATTGTGGAGCAATCCCTTCCAGAAGCGCTTGTGGCTGCGTTAAAAAAGAGCTTGGCACAAAGCAAGAAAATTAGTGATCTTTGCCTTGAACAATATGAAAAGGGGTTGTTTCCTAATTATGCTACAATGAAGTCTAGAGTTTTGCAAGAAGATGAAACTACATGCATTGATAGAATTGGCGAAAGAGCATATGGTTATACAGCAGTGCATACACCTCCACCTAGTACCGCAGCATATTATACATCCCCTACACAATTGCAAAATTTAGGCAACACTAACACTTCATTGCCGAAAGATTCTAAAAGCATTGGGAGGCGAACTAATCTAGAGCAGGCTGGAATTGAGAGGGGAGTTAAAGCTTTGCGCGATAGGGTGCAGTTACTTCGCCAAGAGAGAATTGATAGGGAATTGGCTCAAAGAAAAGAAGCCTTGCCAATTGATATAACCGGCAAAAAGAATGATGATTCGGAAACTAAAAGTGCTTCGGTTGAAAAAGCCGAATCAAGTAGTATATATTCTGAATCAATCAAATCCAAAGAGGCCAACATTGTTGAGAAAGGGCATGGGAAGTATAACAAGACAACCATACTTGATTTTTCTGAAGTTAATGGAACCTACTTCCTGCCCTATGAGTTTCGTGCCATAGAAATTGGTGAGCTTCAAGAACAAGAACAAGCAGCCGAAGAAAGTTTGGTGGACAAAGATCTTCAAACTAACGATGCACGAAACCAAGAGAAAGATGATGACAAGGCGTTGGGGAGCTATCCGAAGGCGGAGCAAGATATTCTTCAAGTCACACCATCATCATGCTCTCCCAACATATTTGAAGAGGTATGTCTAGCAAGTAATTTACCTATTTTCAGATTTGGTCACTACTTTATTGTTGATGCATCTATTAGAAAAATTCTAATAAGTAATTTTCAAAGACCAATGGAGAAGGGCAATTTACTTATTAGCAATAAAATTGTTACTAAGCATATCGGTCAATATATTATACCATTCAAAGAGACCGATAGTGACTTATCACTACAGCCAAAGCTTTTCCCATTGCTTTATTTAAAGTTCATATCTAATTGGGTAGCTTTGCTTATTTCTTACTTGGCTTACACTTGGTCTCAATTGAGACATGTATGTTCTAACTATTTTCGTTTCAGAAATTTAAAGCCAAGGTTAAAATCCTCTGAGCAAACCGATGCCAGTATAGTTTCTTATCCAAAGACATCGGAGATAGAGTGCAAAACACAATGCATAGCCGAATGGGGTGATGCAAAATCTGAACCATTCGTTTGCTTAACTCTAAAGCCGTTCTCACAACACGATCGACTAGAAAACAAGAAGTATACCTTCAATTCAAGCATGTGTGATCATATTTGATTTGTTGCTGAAAAATAATTACATTACAATTCTTGATCACCATGTTAAGCCATCAATCCAAGGACAAATGTATTGTAAGTTGCATGATTCGTCCAAGCATAATTTTGAGGATTGCAACATGTTTCATCAAATAGTTAAATCAGCCATTGAAAAAGGATGACTGAAGTTTGTTGAAATACCAAGAGATGACCAGTCTATTCCGATTGGTCCTGCTGGCAAAAAGTTCTTGCATCGGCTGCTTTAAGCCGATCCATTTAAAGAGAAGGTAAAAACTGCAGGTGATGGGATCAAGCTTTCAAGTAAAGAAGTTGTTGAAGAGCATAATGAACATAATCTTAAGGGGGAGAATTCCATCGAAGCTACAATGGAGACGCCAAGGACTGGGGGCAGCAAGAAAATCCAATGATCGATGAAAGCAAACCAAAAGAAAACAAAGGCCGAAATAAGCGCAAGTGTAAGAGATCAAAAATCACCTTCGCTGAACTATTGGATAAATATCAAAAGAAGATTGAAGAGAAGAATGCTTATCGGCCAAATCATGAAAAGAAACCAAGATCACCCCCAAGGCGCAAATATGAGGATCGGTATTGGCAAAGTGAGAATTTTAATGCAACATATTCATATCCTTATTTCGGGCCGCCAATACCAATGCCGTGGATGCCTCCCTATGCTCATATAGATCCATATTCCTGATGGGACATGTATGATACAAGGGCACATTCTCCATCTTATTTTAGACCATCTCACAAATATTATGCAGCTCCAAGAAGATCAACATTTGAACAATCACATGTTAAAGACCATTTCAATCATAACGAATCGGTCCAGAGCTCAAGGAAGAAGAAAGAGGCGGTAAAGCAAGTTTACCGCGTGAAAAGAGATGGTCGTAAGTGTGCTACTTTAGATTTGATCTCAAATAACAAAGAGCCAATTAAAGTGTTGACATTGGCTACAAAAGGCAAAGAAGTGAAGCAATCAATTGATAAAAATCAGAGTGCCAAATCTGAAGAAAAGAGGTTGAGGGTGCACAAGGCCCAAAATGAGTTGCCATTGGTTGAAACAAAATCACAGCCGACATGCTCACTCGGCTTATCATATTGGCAAAAGAAGAAATTACAAAATCTTAGTGCACAAGAGCTGAGAAAGAAGAAAATGGCATGGGTTCCCAAGAAGATCAATCAAGACAAAAATGATGTGCATGCTTCTATTGCAACAAGTACAATAAAAGTGAAGAAGGAAAAGAATGAAAGGAACAAACAATTAAGCCAAAGCTGCGCATCACAACATCAAAATCTTCGGTTAGCACATCATCCATTTTCTTCAACCATGTCGTTGATGCCTTTGCCATGGAATTCATCCCTAGGTATGATCAATTACCCTCCATGGATTTATTTTGATCCATGGATGTAACATAATTTTCTATATCATGAGAGGGTATTACCAAATTACTATACATATGGTTAGTTACATTGTTGCTAATACAAAGGGGCCGAAATATTTTATTCCTATTTTATTTGTTTATTTCGGCTATACATAATTTGGTGGGTGAATTCTACATGGACTTCATGTTAATGGACGATATTTATCTATCGCCCTAAGAATATGTCAAAGCATGGCCGGTGTAGTATCCTAACACCGTCCTTAGTTCAATTGGAGACCGAAACAAGCATCATGCCGCTTAAAATATTTTTTCACAATAATCAAAGCCGAATATAAAATTTTATTCGGTTTGGAGCTTTTGGTTGCCATAGGTGCTATGCATATTGAGGCTTTGGGTGATTTGTTATGAGTAGTACAACAAATATCCAAGGGTAATCAATTTTTTGATGAATCACTTATAGTTTATCTTGGGGTATGTCTAGATGCAAAATTTACCTTGGGTTGCATTAAAATTGTTCATATATTTAGACATGTCAATTGAAGAGAGTTGTCATAGCAAGCATCTGACTACCATGTCCGTCATGGTGTATTGCATATCTATCAATAGCCGATGCTTATTCTTGCCAACATAGGTAAGGCCGAATTGGAGCTCACTACCTCGGCCACTAATGAAACTTTTATGCAGACAAAGTAAGGATTCGAGAAAGTTCATTGTTGATTATCTGCAAGATCCTAGCAGAAGGGTGGATAATATGGTTGATGGATGGTCTTGACATGCATACCTATGGAACTTTATAGTCGGATTAATGAAGTTGAGAAAGTCACCCAAGCTTGCATCAAAATATTCACACAAGCACTGGCCGATATAAACTTATCGTCCTAAGCATATGCAAAATGGCCGATGTAGTGTTGACATCGTCCTTAGAGAAAGCTATGTGCAAGTTATTTTTCGGCACACAAGCTTTGTCGAAAAACAGGGGGGCATGTGTTGACACCAGATTTTGGCACGGTCAAGAACTTATTTAAGATGACCTCAAACGGAGAAGTGATCTACATGGAAGAGTTCTGTATTATTGATATGAACATCATTGAAGTTTGGGTCATCACCGTCCGATTTCATCTCGAAGGCCGAAACTATGCTCAAAATACTAAGATCTTATATTCAGAGTACAGTTTGGCCTATTAGGCCCCCAAGACGACCTCAAATGAAAAAAAATGATCTACACGGGTTGTCTTCGTCTCGTCGAAACAATCGAGTTTGATAAAAAAAATCGTCCAAATCTGAGTTCATATGCAAAAGTTAGAGCAATCGGAGTGCAGCCCTGTCATGAGGCGAGATGTGGCGCGCCCTACCAGACGCATGTCTGATGGGTAGCGCGAGGGAATAGGTGTTTTGTGCGAGCGATTTGACCCTCAAGATGACCTCTGATCAAAAAACGTTCAACATGAAAGTTGTTCGTCTTGTCGAATCAGTCAAGATTGCTTTTAGGCTCATTTTCATCTGAGGTTGTTTAAACCGGACAGTTTTGGAAAGTTTGGACAAAACCAATCCGAATTTGACTAGTATTTTGGACGTGAATCCAAGCCTTTTCCTTGCACGGGAAGTCCAGCCGCCTCTTATATACCTAAGGTGTGACGGCCGATTAAACAACACCAATCGAACAAATGAATCTATCATCTTTTACCTTTACCTTTATCTCTCTCCCTTGTTCTTCTTCTTTCTCGTTCTTCGTTCATTCTTTTTCATTGCAGGGCGACGAA
Organism: Triticum urartu; assembly: GCF_003073215.2. Taxonomy (NCBI): domain Eukaryota; kingdom Viridiplantae; phylum Streptophyta; class Magnoliopsida; order Poales; family Poaceae; genus Triticum; species Triticum urartu. The sequence goes on along the minus strand of NC_053027.1, from coordinate 77,537,201 downwards.
CCTCAAGGCCCTAGGGGCGGTCAGGCCGACCTAGGGCAGCCCATAGCCGCCTCTTATATACTAAGGGGTGACGGCCGATTAAACTACACCAATCGAACAAATTAATCTACTACTTTTTCGTGTTCATCTACTTTTTATCTCCCCCTTGTATCTTTCTTCTCATTCTTCGCTAGTTCTTCATGCTGGAGGGCTGCGGATCCACAAGGCTCTAGGGGCAAGCGAATCGACCTGGAGCAGCCCATAGCCACCGCGAGCCCTGACGGGGTCCCTCCCGGGCAAGCGGGGCTTCGGGTCTACAAAAGCGTCTGCCGGCTGTCCTGCGTATCGCGCTGCCGGTCGGATCTCCTTCGACGTGAGCTGCGGTGCATCACCCTCGGCGTTGGAGGTACACGGTGACGTGTTCGTGTGCGAACACGAGTTTTGGATCCGATAACCCGTTAACCGCCCCGACCAATGGGAAATTTCCACATGTAAAATTCTTATTGGCCGGACGAAACACGTGTCAGCTCGTCAGTGGGTCAGATAGGCGCCTATGATACGTCGACACGTGGCACGGCCCAACAGAGGCCCATTCCTGTGAAAAGGCCGGCCCGTTTGACTTGGTCAAAAGGTGGCGGCCCGGCCCATGGAAAGCCTGTTAACGGCCTGTTCGCATATAGCCCATTTACAGCCCGCTAACCCAAGGACCATTACGCCCTATCCGAATTAGGCCCAGTAGCGTCATCTGGACCATCCAATATGATTCCAGCCCTTTTTCACTTCTGGCCCATGTATGGCCCATGACGTCTTTCGGCCCATATGAGGCCCTATGTAACTCTTGGCCTATTAACGGCCCGTGGTGAAACTGGCCCATAATGAACAGTGTATCACTTTACACCCATTAACGGCCCGTGGTGAAACTGGCCCGTAATGAACAGTGTATCACTTTATACCCATTAACGGCCCGTTATTCCATTGGGCCGTTTCCAGCCCATGTTATCTTTCGGCCTTCTCAGAGCCCATTTATTCTTGGGCTCATTTCCAGCATCCGTTTACTTACGGCCCGTTACTGTCATTTTCTGCTTGTGGGCAAAATTCAACCCATGGTTACAGTCGGCCCGTTTATGGTCCGTTAATACGTTGGGCCATTTTCATAGCGTCATCAAATACAGCCTATTAACAATGGCCCGTTACGGTCGTCCCATGAACGGACAATTCCAACTCTAGCCCGTTTACGGCCATAATGCGGCCTGTTATTGGCCCATGTTTGGCCAATCGATCATACGGCCCGTATAAGGCCCATTGATGATACGTCCCGTAGAAGGCCCATTTTTTCTACAGCCCGTAGAAGGCCTACTATTTCAACGGCCAGTAGGAGGCCCAGTGTCACTATAGTAAATATTAGCCCATGGTTATTGTGGCCTAGTTTTAAAAAATAGGTTATTGCAGCCACTAGTTAACCGCGGAAAAAGAACTACAATGACTACAAGCAAACAAATAAACAAGACAACAAGGAAATAAATAAGCAAGCAACTAATGCTAGGCTATCACGGCTATTACACATATTACATCAACTGGGCATCAAAGTTCGCCACCAGTGCAAATATAGGGAACAAAGCAGCATATCATATACGCTGGCCGTCAAAATTGGCCACCAGTGCAAATAAACGCGGCAGCAAAACAAGAGCATAACTGAAACAACTTCAAAAGAGCTCAAGAAACGTTATCCTGGGTATCCACCATGCTGGCAATAAGCTTAGCAAGCTGATTAGCTTTGTCCTGTTTAGCGCTAAAATCCTCCAACGCTTGCTGTTGCACTAGAAAGTATGCATCTGAATGCTCCAGGGACTTCCGCAGTCCTTTCGCTTCTTGTCGCAGCACAGCTGATCGATGTCTTTCAGCTTGTAGTTGAGACTCAAGAAACCAAACTGATTCTGACAGTGAGTTTGAATAGCTTGTGCAAGCGGTAGTGGCCAGTAACTCCAACACTAAACCAAGACAGGATGTGTCACTATCCTGAACCTTATCTGCATTACTTTCTTTACCGTTGCTTAATAAGGCACTCTTCCCCAATATTCTGTCAGCATTCTAAAAGAAGAAACAAGCAGACACATAACAAGTTTAGCATGTACTAGTATATGAAACTCATTTCGGTGAACCAGTTCATTAGTAAGGTGGACAGGATTAAACTACCAAGTCTTCTATTGCCAAGTACTAGTACATAATAAAAGCATCAAACAAACATATATTTATGTCCTATGGTAGCAATGGAATCTTAAATTAGAACAGTTGTTCTTCAGGTTTAGGCACTTGTTCTACATGAACAGAGTACAGTAAGATGCAAGAATATAATACTTAAAAATAGAAAATGAGCTCATAGACCTTACCACATTCTTGGTTCGGGACCAGTACAGAACAAGGCGTTCCCAGTCATCATCCAGTAAATGTGTCTCAGGAGAACGTAAGGGAATTTGATGAGTTTCTTTGCTGGTGAAGTACATTTTCTTCAGGTAATTCCGATACTGCCACCAAGCATTCTTGAAGATAGCAGAGGTATTAGCACAGGTTACCTCATCCTGAGTTTCCAAATTGGTCCTTCTCTATAGAGAAAAATGGGAAAATTTGATGTATTATAACCATCATGGAGGTAGGATGTATGGGACGAAGCAAAGTAATTGCCATGAATAACATTACTTACACATAACTCCTGGACAAACACCTGCAACTGGCATTTTCCTTCATCTTCAGTATAATATTTCGAAGATGGGAAGATACGCACATACGATTTAACAACATCAAATGCGATAGATGCTAAACTACGACTAGCTGGTTGTGCTTCCTCCACAGGAATAGGCGTACTAACTGGTGGAGTTGGGGTTCGCCGTGATAGTACTGGCCCTTTGGGCACTAGAGCTGCCTTACTAACTGCTCTTGTTTGGGAGCTCTGTGTTGGAGATGGTGCTGTGTCAACAGGAACTGGGTTACTATCGGCTGGGGTCGAGGTTAGATTGGGTGAAGCTAGTTCTCTGTCCATCATAGTAGGGGTACAATCTGCGAGAGTTTGGGTTATGTGTGGTAGGGCTGGTTCTTGTGCATGTACAACCGGGGTGCTATCTCCACCAAGAGGTAGCACTGTTTTATTTGAAGACCGTGTTTTTAGTCCACTAGATACCGGCATCACCCGCTCCAATTCAAATGGCTGATAAACAGGAAACATAGTTGAACGTACAGACATTGTATGAGAGACAGATGCAATGGATAGTGTGGAAAAAAGAGGGCATGAAATAGTTGACATCCATATTGTTTAACTAAAATGGATAGCATGGCATAATTTCACATATATGATGTCTATCTAAACTGGATAGCATAGCATAACATAATTCAAAGATATGATGAACAACTAAACAGGATCGCATGACATAATTCACCTACATGTTATCTAAGTAATCAAGATCGCATCATTTAATTCACATATGTGATTTATATGCTAAACAGAGGGCATTCGATATGATGTCTGAACTAAGAACATGGTGTTGAATATTGTGTATATGATGTCTAAATTATGCAATGCAAGACGCCGTATGCATGATATGAGCAGTATAATCATGCCAAGTTAGAGCATACACCTCAGTGGGGGAATAGGACTGGTCATCTGTCTCTGAATCCATCTCTGAGGAGCTATCGGGACCCAACAAGAGATCTGCTTCGACAGGTAGCACTGTCTGCTCTGAAGGCCTTGTTTTCACTCCAGATTTTTCCATCTCCCACCCAAATGGCTGATTCACAGGAAGAGTAGTTTAATGTACAAACATTGTCGACAAATGGAAATGTAATGAAGAAAAGGATGGGCAAGATATCATTCAAATATATGATGCCTGGTTAAACAGGATGGCATTGCACATTTCACATATATTATGGCTGGCTAAAAGACATGAGACTGCATAATTCCCATATATGATATAGAAACTAAACAGGTGGCATTACAGAACATGTCTAAACTAAGCAGGTGACATATATGATGTTAAAAGTAGGCACTGCAAGGCAACATATGCATGATATGACTAACATCATCATGCCAAGGTAGAGCAAACACCTTGGGGGGTAAATAGGAGTGGTCAGCAGCGTCCGAATCCGCCTCAGAACAGATATCTTCCTCTGGATTACAATCTGGAGAGGGGTGGGGAGGGTTTGCCATTGAACCCACCATGGAGCGATGTCTGCATGACATTGTATTGCCGCGCAAAACTCTTCTATTTTTCTCTACATGTTCAACATGACTGTGTACAATATCTCACATGCATACGAAAAAAATATGGTGATATTATGTAAGGAGAGCATGCAGAAATTTAGAGTGATGGTAACAACTAGTGGATCGATGTTTTTCCGTTGAACCAAAATAGCCCTAATGGATCGACGTGAATGTATAGTAATAAATGATGCAACAAGTGTACAACCTCTTTGCCGTAGCCGTGTGGACCTCAGCATCATTGGGTTGGTCGCTGAAGCAGTTGAGGCAGAGGTGTCTGTCGGAGGTGTGGAGGAAGATCTGAGGAATCTGTAGACGGCGTCCAGGGCACTGCTCTGTTGTGATGGATCGTTCTGTCGTTGGAGCAGCTCCGGTGAGCCGTAAGACGTCAAGGCTGAAGCAGCACAAGACAGACATCGTCAATCTCAAGTGGGATTCTAATAGCATCTCCAATAGATGATGTAAAATGGATGTAAAATTAACATCACCAAAAACCACCTGACTACAACGGATGAGGTAAAAACTGTTGACTCTGAACTTAACTGTCGAAACTGAAATTTACTGTGGAATCTGAATGCTACTGTCGAAACTGAACGCAATGGTAGCAGAGAGGCACTTGACATGTAGTTTAGGGAGGGCCTACAGTTCATCTTCAACCTGCACCCCCCTGAGCCGCCAGCCACCACCGGCCTCGCCGCCGGCCCCAGCGCCGCCTCGCCGCCCCGAAACAACTCGCCACTGCCGCCCCGGCTAGACCTCTAGGCCTCCCGCCCCTCACCCTGAACCCTAAGATAGATAGTGGGGTACCTCTCCGGTGAGCCCCCGTCCCCGCTGCGGGTGGTTCTTCCTTAACTCCGGCGAGCCCCCCCAACCCCTGAAAATCGACTGACCCAAAACTCGATTCAGTCGACTGAAGTGTGGCTTAATCGGAGCAGAGCAGCAGCACGAGCGAGGGGGGGGGATCAGCAGCAGCAGCTGGGCGAGCGAGCGATCGAGCGAGAGCCGGAGCAGCAGCAACAGATCCGGCTGGTATGGACGCCGCCGCCGAAGGGGCCTCGCACTGGGGGAGAGCCGCCATGGAGATGTCACCCGCGGCGCCGGCTTCAAGGTAGCCGCTCCATGGGGGTGCGGGATGGAGCACCGTCGGCGCTGGGAGGTCGAGTTAAGGAGAAGGTGCGATGCGATGAGTGTACAACCTCTTTGGTGGCGCCGAGTAGGCCTCGGCTTCGTCCGAGGAGTCGGTGAGGATGCTGCGGTTCCGGTGGAGCAGGTTAAGGCGGTGCTATGGGGATGGAGCAGCCGCGATAGACGAGGCAATCGTCGGAGCAGCTCCTTGGAGGTGGAGGACGGGGCGGCTGAACCGGCGAGACGGCGAGATGGACGAGAGACGTCGAGCTGTTGCGGTGGACAACATCGTCGGGGAAGAGGCTCCGGCTGGGCAGCGGTGAAGTGGCGGACGGAGGAGGGTGGGGTTTCGTGGCTGGAGCGGAGAGGTTATGGCGGCCTAGGATTTCGAATGGCGAAAAGGGGGCGATGGGAGGGGGTGAAGCATGACTTAGGAACGCGCTTGTCCAAAATGTAGGGTGTGTTACGAAAGTACCCCCCACCGATTTGAACTAGCGGCCCTTTTGATTCGGGGTTAGAAGGGGGATTTCGCGTGTCAGGATTTGGCAGCTGGAGGGAGTTTTCGCGCGCGTTGTAATTTCGGGATAGCAAGGCGCGGGTTGTGAAGGCGCCAGTTTTGGGAGCACGATATCTGAATTTTCGGGATATAACAAGATGCGGGTTGAATTTTAGGGACAAGCCTAATGTGTAGTAATATTGTATTTGTACGTACCAAATCAATTCGCACTTCCCTCAGTCAAAAAGAAAATGAAAAAAATAAAACTATTCACACCACACAAAGAGATAGTCTTGCCCCGTTTTACTATACAAATGCTATTCAAAGCTACTCCCTCCTTCCATCTATATAGGGCCTAATGCGTTTTTCGATGCTAACTTTGACCAAATATTAGAGCAATGATATATGACATGCAACTTACACAAAGAACACCGTTAAATTCGTCTGTGAAAGGTTCTTTCAATGATATAATTTTCACATTGTGCATGTCATGTACTATTAATCTTGTCAATAGTCAAAGGCGGTCTTAAAAATCTCATTACGCCCTATATAGATGGAAGGAGGGAGTATGAATCCATGTTATGTCCGATTAAATTTTTTCGCTTGCTGTATAATGCATGTAACCTACTCATACCAACATTTTAGTGCATTCCAAATGTCTATACTACCGCTGCAATTCGAACTAAATTTGAATTCGTTTCTCTATTTCAATAAGAATCTACAATCATGATTGTTGCCAACTTCAACCATCATAGTTTCCTTGCTATCCGCCAGATATAAATCAGACGGCCTATAATGTAGGATGGCAGGCACACCATCATCAAAAACTCCGTTTTTTATAAGAGTAGAGATAAAATATATTAAATGTAGTATACCATGTTCATAACCACACCATGTGTATCACCATTATATATATTCACACATCCGTCGGTTTGAAACACTATGATAAATTCTTCAAATATCCGAATTCGCTTTTTATAATGAAGTCTATATGATCTCTATTCGTCTTTTACACCCACACAACCCTCTTATCTTTGTAGCTAGCGCTAACTTTCTCTTGTGCATGCACACGCCCGCATCCCTCTCACCCTCCCTCGGCATTCTCTAGCTCCATCGTGCAAATTTGTCTTTTCACTTTAGGTCGTTCACCCACGGTGTGTGTAGGCCCCCCAGCTCCTTTACGGCACACATCGATCGATATGCCTCTCTAGCCAGGTGTGCCTAGCACAAACACAAGCTTCCCCTCTTCTCTTGTCACCGTCCATGCCTCACTCCCACCACTCTTTTCATCGTTCTCATACTCGCACACTCCTCCCCCTCGATATAGTATGCCTCTCGTACCACCTCCTACATGCACCCCTCTCTCTCTATCCTTCTCCTCATGCCTCATTTGCTTCTAACACACACATGCATGTATACCGATCGATTTCCCAACATATACCTAGATCGACTTTAACTACCCCCCATCGATCGATGTACCTCACAAGTTATGTCTCTCCTTTCTCTTACAAAGGGCGATTGATCTTCCGATGTACCTCACAGCCACATCGTCCCCCCTCATCATTCATGCATGCCTCCTGACCCGTCTCTCACACGCACGTGCATAGACAACAAGCAGCCATCTCCTCTCTTATTGATATTGCGGGCGTGCCCTCAGTTTGTCTAGCAAGCCTATCCCACCATTTGTTAGAAGCAACTCCACTACCACCCCCTCCAACACTCTAGCTCTGTCTCTCTCCCAACCTTATTCATCTCTTGCACATATGCATGGATGCCGATCGATCTCCCTTAATACATGAGGCATATCGATCTCCTTAATACATGAGGTAGGCCTCTCTCCTCCTCCACACATATACCAGCCATTGTACCTCTATAGTTAATTGGGCCTCCCTCTTCCCCCACCACACACCGATAGTCGAGCGTTGCAGGTAGGTATCCATGCCACAGAGACAAACTGCACATGTCCCATCTCACGTTCCAGTAGGCCAGTCACTCTATATCTTTGACGTGGGCACACACAAATTCGATGGCACTCTTTATCGATCGCGCACGCGCGCACACACACACATCATCCCTCTCTTTGATTCTATGGACACCTCAAGCCGATGATACCTCCACTCTCTTCTCGTGGATCGCCCCCTCTATATATATGTTATATTCAGGATTCTATTTCACACACATTGCATATGTTAAATATTTTGATTGACCCCCCCCCCCAAAAAAAACTCTCAAGAACCCACACACTATATCTCTCTAGGTTTGTATCTCTCTCACCCAACCCCACGTAGGTGGTGTACGTATACAAGAAGAGAATAGGTGCACTATGCACGTACTCACGCTTCGTGCCCAGCCACACCCGCGCGGGTACACGGTGGAGCTCATTTCTTTATGAAATGGTAGCCCATGTGCTAATTTGAATGCCTGTAGCGGTTGTTTACCTAGGGAGGTCGTGTACCACGCGTGCACGAAACAAAGTTCGACTTGACGCGTTGCCGCGTTATTTTTAAATAAAGTTATAGCGCTCAATGGCACGTACACAGAATATAAAACAATTTTTATGGAGGAAAAGGTAGTCCGCTCTTCAGAGTATCTCACACAAGGCTCTGGTGGCCTCTCTCTCTCTCACCGTTGGTCAATGATCCGGCCGCATCCCGTCCGCCGGGGGAAAGGGAGTGCGGTGGCCTCTCTCTCTCTCACCGTTGGTCACTGATCCGGCCGCATCCCATCCGCCGGGGAAAAGGGAGTGCGGTGGCCTCTCTCTCTCACCGTTGGTCACTGATTCGGCCGCATCCCGTCTGCCGGGGGAAAGGGAGGAAGTGCATTGTTTCTCCATTTGACGGCGTCGAGGCAGCACGTCCCGATCTGCGGTACACGCCGTTCTCTCTGACCAAGCTCTGGCGCGGCAGGGCCTACGCCACCTGCTCGTAGATTCCGCCCGCCGCCGCTCACCTAGTTACATCCCGACGACCTCCAGGTATCCCCTCCGGCCTTGCTCCACTTCCCGTTTTCCCACGTCGCTGCATGTGGATCTTCCATTGTTCTTTGCCCAAAACGCAGCTCGTCCGGCGTACTTTCCATATTGCATTCTCGTCCTCACACCGTTTTAGACAAACACAACCGTGTTGTTCTCTTCCCTTAGGACAAGGAATATGCTTCTTTTTTGTCATCGCATGTGTCATCAACTGTTATTGGCCAGTAATTGTTTCCTTTCTACCTCTTTTTTGCAAATAGGGCTATCCATTTCACCTCGTTGCTATTGCGACCTTTTGGTGAACTGCACAAATCACTTTTTCTTAAAAGTGTTTTGTGCAGTTGTACTAAAATGTCACACGGGCAACGTCTCTACATTTTAGTGCGACTGCATAAAGGGAGATTGGTTTTGCTCTATCCTCCTCATCCAACTCCGAGCCTAATCTTCTCCAACTAGTTAGTCTTAAGAGAGACTGCAAAGGTGATCGGCTTCTATTTGTGTGTTTATTGTTTCATCAGTAGTCCTCTATTATCGTAATCACACTTGATATCTTTGGAACAGGGACGCTCAGCTCTATTTTAGTGGAACTGCACAAAATGATCAGAATGTTGCATGCTCCAGACAACTACTTTTTTTCCCAACATGCCTTGTTGATTTAGACAGAGCTGGGGGGACGTTGCTGCCAATGAAAGCATGGATCAATTTTAATTTAACACCTTCTCACAACTTTGTCTTCAGTTGTGATGTAATTATTAGCTCTGATCTGCTAATAATTGACATGCATTAGCAAGTTAGTTAGTTTTTTATTGTTTCCGAAAGAGCATCGATGGCAAGACACGCGAAACAAAAGCTGAAAGCTCACACCATTGTACAATTTCATGTCGCTGGAAAATTATTTGTATAGTACGTCAATTATGTAAACAAATGATGGAAGCTTGATAGCATTGCCAGAAGCCTCTTCATCATCCGGGTTCATGTGCCATGCACAAAATTATACTCCTTCGTTCCTAAATATTTATCTTTTTACAAATTTCAAACGGGCATATTTTAGAGTGTAGATTCACTCATTTTGCTTCGTATGTGTACTCCCTCCGTTCCTAAATATTCTATTCGTCTTAACAGAGATTCCAACAAGTGACTACATACGGAGCAAAATGAGTGAATCTACACTCTAAAATATGTCTATATACATCCGTATGTGCCAGTCCATTTGAAATCTCTAAAAAGACAAATATTTGAGTAGTCACTCGTTGAAATCTCTAGAAAGACAAATACTCCGGAGTATATTTAAGAACCGAGTGGGTAGTGCACAACCGCATGGGAGACTCAGCCCGGTCATTGCACCGCATTAATAGTGAGTAATGAGCAGTCAAATCATAAGCCCCACCTTTCCCACTGTAAGTTGCTCTGAAGAAGCAACCATCAATACGCTCTTCTTTGAATCCGCTCATACTACTCCATCCATCACTGTTTATACAGTGTGCTTCAGAAAAAAGAAAAAAATCTGTGGGACCAAGGCGACTAGCGATCGGCCTGAAAAATAGCATTGGTAGTTATAGCACGGCGTCTATTACTAGAGGGAATAATGCGTACACACATGTATGCAGTGCTTCCACCCCGGGTACACACATGCATGCACTCCGTAGTAGTACAGTACATGGAGAGAAAATTGTGGACTTGATTGCGGTTACCATGCCCTAATTAATTGAGCATTAAACCAAACGCGTCTAAAGTCTCTCTGGTGGTGGGAATGCATTGAGAGAAATGCATCATAATGAAGTGTGCCCTGTAAGCTGTGACGGAGGGTGGAGTAGTATGAAGGTGCAAAACCAAGTACGCATACTACTACGCTTGGCTCTTCGCCCCTTCGTGAAGTCAAACAATGATGGTACTCCACATGTTGGGTACTACAGTGTATGCCTCTGACAATCTGACACCGAATGGACTGACGCATGTCCACTGAGGGTAGGTTGCATTAGTCAAAAGGCGTAAGCGAGCTTCACCTTGTCCTGCAAGCTTCTCCTCGTTCTGCGAGTTGACGGGACACACCAAAAAGTAGTGCTAGTCCATACTCCCTCCTTTCCGGTTAATATGGCTTAATCTTTTTTGCGGGTAAATGAGAGAGATTTATTCATATATAAGCATTCTTAGGACGATCAGCCAAGACACTAGTCACTAGGAAGCGAGGTACCCCGCAAAAAAGAAGTAGGAAGCGAGGTGTTTCATCAAGCCAGCTCTCGGCCACATTCAAAGTGCAGCAAGCACGGTTCACACGAAGATGCGCCGCAAGGTTTGTTGACCTATTTACATGCTGAATAATAAAAAAAGAGGAAATATTACTGAGCGCTACTATTTGTAACAGGATATGAGCCAAAATTAAGTGAGAATTGTGGCGAGTTTTCCATGCAATCAACTTCCATTATCACATGCGAGAACCCTCGAAGAGAACCAAATGTGTTGAAGATTGCTTTATCACATTTTAAAATCATAATAAGAGTGCAGACGCTCCTCCATCCGGTTCCTAGTACTAGTATAGTACGTACCTTTATGGTCTATAGTAGTAGTACCAGTAAACTTTGCGCTTGGCTGTTCGAGAAGTCGAACAATAATAGCACTAGTAGTATAGTGTATGCACGTCCACCGCCTGAGCGAGCGAGAGCTTGCATTAGTCAAAAGTTTCTCCTTGTCCTGCGAGCCACCGCGCGCAAGCTTCTCCCTTCCTGCAACCTTCTCCTCGTTCGGCAAGTTGACGGGACATAGCAAAGTAATGCTAGTCCATGCTGCCTCCTCTCCGGTTAATATGGCTTAATTTCAAACAAGATAAATACACTGTCTGTCACTGTATATTTGTAAAAATACGGTCAGTGGACTTCATAATACGCTCATTGCGCTCAATATATATATTTTCCAGTGTTCATACGGTCACTAGCTCACCCTGACTGAGTATGTGTGTGCATGCACGTGTAGGTTGAGCACTTGAGCGTGACCGTGTGTGTTCCGTCGTGTGCTCGGACATGCATGCATTAGGGCGTCACATGCGTTTTTGCGTCCATGTGTACGTGTGACTGTTGCATACACGAAGAGGGAGTACGTGTAGGGGCCACTAAGGAGCAGTCAAATCACACAGTAAGTTAGTCGGAAGAAGCAACCATCATTTCACTCTTGAATGACACGTACGCAATTTAAAATGGTTGATATGGAGAGAAAAAGAAAACCACTATATATACACTAGCAGGAGCCTAAGCTACAAGCATGCTTGCTTAGGTTGCTCTCTTCACAAGCATAGAACAACGGGCCTGATCCCGCAGCTGGGGGAAGGGAACAATGTTTTGCGTAGACGCGGTCGACATCGGCAAGGGAGAAAACCCACAGTCGGTGCATCCCAATCGGGGGTACCGCGGTATGGGCCGATGCCGCGTCCCAACCGCCCTTCTAGCTACAGCCCGACGTCCCAGGTAGTCCATCTTCCTTTTGGAGCCGGCTTTCTCCACTGCCGTAGCTCCATCTTCATGTCGATCTTTCTCTACTTCTACCGGCTTCAACTTGTGATGAGTTTATGTCTCATGAACTAGTGCCAGTACTATTATTCTAATCACACTTCTTCAATATCTTTGCCATCAGGGATGCTCGGGTCGATTTTAGTGGAACTGCACAAAAGCATCGTGTGATCCGAGGGTGCCAGCCATCTTTCCTTCGACAGGTTCTACCTGGCCAGGAAATTAAATCATGTTTAGAGTTTAGGGTTTAAGTCGTAGTGACCCCATCAGTAGTTTTTCTATCGTACACGCTCTCACAACTTTTTTCTTTAGTTGTGAAGTAAATATTGGCTATGATCTGTGAATCATTGAGATGCATCAGCATGCGTGTTAGTTTTCCTTTGTATTTGATGGAATTTTGTAACGGGGCAACCTTGGAATAGGAATGAAAATGGAGTGGAAAAGTTTCCGCTTTTCCGGAGAAAAATTGGAAACGGAGAGAAACCAACGTTTCGTTTCGTTGGATCGCGCCATCGAGCAAAACCAACGTTTAAATCACGTCTGTCGTGTTCGTGTCTCACCCTCCTCCACGGCTCGACCCCACACGGTCGCTCGGCATGCCACTCACCGCAAACCGAGTAGTATACCATAACTTTCCCGCCTGCTTGTCGATGGATCGCGCCATGGAGTACTAGCACTACTGGAAGAGATTGACGAGTTGGGGGAGGGCAGCTAGCTATAGCACGGACTCCCAAGAACTTACTACTGGAAGAGATCGTGCATGTTGTATCCGGCTATTGTGACCTTTGAACGCGGAGCAGCCGCGTGCACCCGGAAGCGGCACGGGCGATGCTCTCTCGGCCGGCGCGCCGCTTCCATGCCGGCGCCAGTGAGAGGTCACGTCCGCTCTGGCCGGGCATGAATGCGGCTCTGACCGTTTCGGGCGGGAAGCATGTGCGGGTGATGAAGAGGGTTCGGGTTGGTCAGGACCGGCCATGGCAGCGGTCCGGACATGCGCAAACAAGAGATGTTGTACGTTAATATTGCTGCGTATATAATTAGCAACATAAATAATGTGCCAGTTGGACAAATATGATTGGATATGGAGATGGAAATGGAATTTTACGTAAACACGGATATGCATGTCTATGTCTATGTGTGTGTGCGCGATGACTCTCGTGACCTGGAAGCGGGGGCGTGTTTTTGATCGAGTTTCCTTTCTTGGTACGTTAGAAAATCAGTTTGTCTAATTCACATCTAGATGTTATTTAAGGATATCACATCTAAGCTCCCACAAGTATATAATGTAGCAACAAGAAACCAAAAAAAAAAGGAAAAGACCACAAACAGAGTGGACATCAACTTATATGTGACATAACTATGTCACATCTAGATGTGTCCTAGACAGACCCTTAAAAAAATGTCTGCCAGTTTTCGTTTCTTTTTTCTGGGAACGCGCGTCTTCTATTTAAAACCACTGCTATGGAGAGATTTTTTTACTCCATTATAGCCTCTTGTTTGATAGAGTTTCTCGCGTCTCGCTCTCTCACCCTCTCCATATCAAAACAAGATGACAGTGTCCACTCTATCTCTCTCCTCACCGGTGGCCACAGATCCGGCCGAATAGCGTCCGCTGCGGGAGGTGAGGAGGTGCAGCATTGACGTTGTCGCCGTCGGCGACGGAGGAAGCCGATGCGCACCGTCCTCTCAGAGCCGGCGCTAGCGCGGACAAAGATCCTCCGCGCCCTTGTTCGCTGCCATCATGTGGGCAGATCCCGCCCGCCCGCCTAAATGACATCTCGCCCACCTGAGGTATAACTTCTTGTACTGGTCCAGCTCCCCAGGTCGCTGCATGCGGGTTTTCTTCTATGCGACTACTCCCCAGCTCCCCATGCATAGTTGCTAGGGTTCGTCGGCTGGTCCAACATCACCTACTAGTACTATTATAGAGGAAATGCCACTCAAAAAGTTGTCCTGATTTATGCCTCGGTGGAGGTATACATGTTGTTTCGACAAAAAGTACATGGTGGTTGTGCGGTCATTGTCCATATGGTGGTAGTACTATCACTGGTTAAATGAAGAAATGCTTTTTTTCTCGGGTATCCTGGTTTAGTTCCCATCAAGATAATTATGATGCTTCTGTTTGTTGGTGTACTTTTCATTAATTCTTATTGAAAATTGAGATGTTGTTGCTAACCCTTCTTTATATTTTTGGAAACAGCGATGCGTGTCTCCATACCCGGGCATGTCTTCGTCAATTTTAGTGGAACTGCACAAAATTGGATGGCCATTGTTGTTCCGCCTCACTGTCCTCTGCCACGTGGTTCTTCCTTCCTCGAGCTTGATTACTGAGAAGAAACAGACCACAATGATGATTTGTCAAACTTCTTAGGTGCCTCACCCAAACTTGATGCCAAATGGATGATGCATCACCACGATGACCTATCGATGCTCATGGTTGCACCTCATGGTTGCGTCGGCTGGTGAAGCTGATCGATTTTCGACGAAAAACAAGCTGTCTTCCATCAGTGCTCTTTGCTTGTTACGCACAAGGATGATATCCTTCATCAGTTCACCTTGGTTGCGTTGGAGACGCAGTCGTCTTTCACGTTGGTGCAATTTTTGCTAGGGTTTTATGACAGGTGGGCCCAAAATGTGGCTGGCTCACCTGTCATACAGCCAAAAGCAGGTGCAGTGAAGGCACCGGAGCTTAGTCCGTACTATAGTAGTATATATATATAAGCGGGAGCCTCAGCGCTTGTTTGCTAGGGTTTGCACTCTCCACACGCTCGCCGCACTACATATATGTTACACGCTGGAGGCTCAGCATTCATTTGCTAGGGTTTGCTATATTCACAGTCTCTCACCCTCTCTTCACCAGATCTAAACAAGACCGCGTTGGCCTCTTGTCTCTCTCTCCTCCCTCACAGCTGGTGAAGGAGGCGTCCGTATCCCATCGCACCGGGAAGGGGAGGAGGTGCAACGTTCACTCTATCGCCTTCGGCGAGGGAGGCAATCCACTGCCGGATGCACTGTTCTCTTTCACCCAGCGCCTGTGCGGGAGGGCCACCGACCCCTTCTTCCTTGCTGCCGTACATAGTGTGGGCAGATCCGGCCTCCCGCCGCACGCCTTGCCACATCCCGACGACCCTAAGGTATAAGTTTCTTTGAAACCGTCGTTGCTCTAGCTACATGTGGATCTTTTTCGCTCTCTAGTCGAATCTAGGTCTTGGTTCAAAGAGGAAAGAAGGGTGCGGTGGGCTGGAGCAAGAATCTAGGACATGGTTCAATGAGGAAAGGATGGGCGGAAAGTAGTATAGACTGGCTATCCAGCCGCTTTGTAGGTCGAAAAGGGAAAAAGGGGGTAACCCAGCACACACATCTGTAAGGAACCGATCTCTTTGTTGAAAAGGGAAAGAAACTGGGGGGTCGGGTAGTTTGTGCACGACTAGATTTGCTGCCCTCACATAGGAAGAAGGTTCAAAGAGAACAAATATGGGACCAGCGCATATATGCTGCTTGGCTACATACTCTGCATCACCCATTTATATGTGTGGACGCACATGGTGCTGGCATGTCCCATGCAGCTATTTTGCTGTTGTTAATCTTAGAATTAACTACTGATCTGTTTTAAAATAATTTCTCTGTTAATATGAATCAATGCAACCGTTTTAGAAATGCTACTGTCCTATACTTTGTTTTCCATCAAGATAAGGTATATGCTTCTTTTTGTGGCCGCATGTTTCATCCTCCTTTATTGGCCAGTAATTGTTTTCTTTTTTTTCCTCTTAAAACAGGGATATCTATTCAACTTGTTGCTATATAAAACTTAAATGTCACACTGGCAACTTTGCTTGATTTCAGTGCAACTGCACAAAACTTGATTGGATTTCCTATTCGTGTTGGTAGATTCGTATTTTATGTTGGTCGTCTCATGAAAGGTCAGTATAGGCCTTCATCCACATGATTGTGCAGTGTGCTTTGAGATGCTGTGCTACTTGTATTTGTACTGTTTTAAATAAATGATGAATTGAAGTTATTGTATTGCTGTGTTTTCCCATTAAGTAGTGAACAAAAATGGGACCAACCTAGACATGATGCTTGTTGCTTTGTTACAACAAATTCAGCATCACCCCCTTTATAAGCCAGTAATTGATGCCACTCTCATAATTAACTATTGAATCTTATTTCAAAACTGCAACACTTGTTAGGGATTGGCGGGATTACCATTTTTGTGGTCGCATGTTTCATCCTCCTTTATTAGCCAGTAATTGATTCCTTTTTTGCCTCTATTTATACAGGGATATCTATTCAACTTGTTGCTATTGTGACATTTTGCTTCGCTACACGAAATACTTTGCTTGATTTCAGTGCAACTGCACAAAACGAGATTGGATTTCCTATTCGTGTTGGCAGATTCGTATTTTATCATTGTCGGTCTCATGAAAGGTCAGTACAGGCCTTCATCCAGATGATTGTGCAGTGTGCTTTGAGATGTTGTGCTACTTGTATTGGTACTGTTTTAAATAAATGTTGAATTGAAGCTATTGTATTGCTGTCTTTTCCCATTAAGTAGTGAACAAAAATGGAACCAACCCAGACATGATGCTTGTTGCTGTGTTACAACAAACTCTACATCACCCCCTTTATAAGTAGATGGAAGCACATACTGTTGTTGCGCCACTCTACCCTGGAACTGAATCTTAGTTCAAAACTGCAAACACTTGTTAGGGATCAGCAGGAGTACCATTTCTATTAGGGATCGGCCGGAGTACATGTTTAAGAAATGTATTGTTCAGATAATGTCTCTGTTATTATATATTAGTTACAGACTTACAGTGTTTTACAAATGGTACTATCCTGCTTTGTAGTTCTTTCTACATGTTTAACTAAGGTATTGTTAAGATAATGTCTCTGTTAAAATGAATCAGTCGAATTGTTTTAGGAATGATACTTTTCTGCTTTTCCGTTCTTTATACATCTTGAAACAAGGCATTGTTAAGATAATGTCTCAGTTAATATGAATGAATCACATTGATTGAGAATTGCTACTCTCCTGCTTTGTTTCCCATTAAGATAAGGTAGATCAATAGATGTTTTTCTTCTGGGAGTACAAGTCATCAACCGTTATTTCTCAGTAATTGTTTCCCTTATACCTTTTATTGCTTACAGGGATATCAAAATTAAAGCTCGGTTTTATTCCAACTTCGATTTTAGTTCAACTGCACAAAAGGAGCCAATGTGTCCAAGGCAAACTGCTACATTACTTGGTCCAGTTGGTCATTCCACTTTGCAGAAAGAAGCATTCATTGTTTGCGCTACATTACAGAAGGAATGACGAAGAAGCTTTACAGAGTATTAGGCCTTCCACTATGTAGGCCAAAAGAGGTGCCAATTTCACCTTTTCTTAGTTTGGCATCGAATCCCTCCATTGCTACAGCCGGTGCCATAAATATTAGACACCGGTGACATGACTAGTCTGCAGAGACCATTGGCAATTTAACAACACGTGGAGTGCCCTGGGCAAGAAGTGCCCAAACAAGTACAAGAAGCGACAGGACTCCACGATCATAGGCATTACATATTTTGAATGGGAAAAGCTTGTCAAAGTTTAATCATTGATGTTAGCAAGAAGCGACAGGACTCCACGATCATAGGCATTACATATTTTGAATGTGAAAAGCTTGTCAAAGTTTAATCATTGATGTTAGCAAGAAGACGTTAGTTTAATATATTGGAATTGGAAAACCTTGTCAAAATTTGCTCATTGATGTTAGCCAGAAGACATGCATTTGATATTTTTGAGTGTGACGCCCTTGCTGTGAGCAGCGTCGAGTGTTTTTTCCTATTCCTGTGTTTAGTTTAGAAGTAAATAGTTACTCTGCTGAGATATTCCTGTGTTAAGAGTTTGTTCTGAATATTGACTATGTAATGCCAGGCCTTGTGTTTGATTCCAAAGTTGAGCTTGGAATGTTGTGGCATGCGACATCACGAGTTGTTCACCGTGCCTCCCGAGAATAATGCTTCGTATTGTTTTGCATGTCGATCCAATGCCAGTGATTTGCTTGTTAAGAAGATCATCCTCTTCTGTTGTTTCCGTGCTTAAGAAGTTCATCGTCTGATGTTTCATTCATAGCCTATACGACAAGTCGGGTAGGTTAGACGTGAAACCATATGATCTTCCAACCAACTCATGATATTAGGCCGTGATTGGATCATCATTTTCCAACCAAAACCTCTTGTAAAATTGACGCTTGTAAATTAAAGCAGATGGTCTCGGGCGAAGGCACTTGGTTGGTCGATTTCGACTAGTAAAATATCGGAAGTACTTGACACACGATAAAAATGTTGAACGACACTCGGACGATTGCTAATCCAGTCGTTAGCTGCTGTTTCAGCCTTGCCCATGGATGGCATGATACGCACGTCGTGCATGTATCGTCTGCTAATGCCGTCCATATAGCAGTGCTCGTAAAATATACACTGGTCTCTCAAATTACACGCGTAACCCGCCGGTTTTACTTACAGACCTCGGGCCCTCGGTTTCATTACGCCTATATTTTACGTGTTGTTTTTGATGACGAGTAAATTACACTTGTATGTTAATACTAGTTTGAAATAAACCAGAGCTCCCAAGCGCGGCCTTACCATTTCATGCTGTCTCAGTTTCTCGAAGGTGCTCATAGGTGTCCGATGATCCTGGCTTCCTGAATGAGTAGCGGGCGCTGTATCAGACCATCTATAGGGCCCGCGAGGCCCTCTTCGTTGTCCTTCGAGTTGTTGCGCTCGCCGTGGCGCCGAGCATTGTTAACATCGTCAACGAACATGAGGATTCAGGAGATGACTTTATTTTGACTAGATGACACTAGGGACCCACTAGGGCCATAGCCGTACGTACGCAAGTCCCTCCTTATTATGTACAACTATATTTTTTTTGCTTTCTCCTGGTTTCCTGACATCACGGTCCCACACCATTGTCAACCTATGTAGTCAATATGAACGAGAGAATTGCACAAGGTGCGGCCGACGGCTGGGACCAAGCAGCTCGAGCAGTATTTGTGTTTTTGAGGCGTGAGCACTACAGAGTTTTTCTTGGCGATGATTTCGTTGTTGTTCAGAGGAGAGCAGGGTATTAACTGGGCGGGCTGTGGCCCGTCTAGCCCAGGCCAGATATCTAGCCCAGATACTAATTTTTTGAAGATGAAAATGGCTAGCCCAGCTATACGTCTTTTTGAGGAATACCCAAGCAAGGTCAACTTGTTATTCTCCGCCCCGCTGGGCTGCAAATCTTTCCTAGGAGGGATGCATTAGGCTTAACAGCAAAATGGGATTTAAAAATAATAAATGGGATGTAATTATAAAAACTAGGCAGTAACTATAAAAAAATGCACCAAACATGAAATTAGTTTATAAAATATTATTTATGGATTTTGAAAATCTTAAATTTTCATTGTTGCGCGCGCAATGTTTCATTGGATTTTTACGTAATACAAATTTATATTTAATATGACTAGAAATTTCGGGATAAAAATATTTCGGAGCCCATCAAAATGTGGGAAATTTTATTGAATTCTGTCTTCAACGGTTGGTTGAAATTATTAATCATTGTCCTAGCTAGAAAATGGGCTGTACTTTTAACAAACTGTAAATGGGCTGTTGTAAATTCCATTAG